>NC_084461.1:88260000-88542500 GCF_027409185.1 Cynocephalus volans
ATTTATTTATTTATTTTCCCTTAATCTCTCCATAACTTCCCTTGATCGTGTAGGTATTATCAAAGATAAGCAAAGTTAGTTTATTTAGAAAATCAATCAACTTAATTTACTGCCATAAGAGATGAAAAGAGAAAAATCATGAAGTACTTAGTTTCCTTTGACAGGTATTATGGCAGACATACTCTTCTCATAGAAGGCAGTAATTCAACTAGCCAAGTCTAGCCACAGAAGTACATTTAAATCTCATACTACAATTACGAATAGCCTACTGATCAATGCAAATTCCACTGCTAAACTCAATGTCATGAGGTGGGAAAGTGTACTCACTCAATTTACATGGGAAGGCAAGGGGAGAAAGTAGAAATATTTCTTGAGCAATAATCCAAACCACATCACTGAACTATATAGCCCCCTTCATGAAATAATGACTAAGGCAAATATTGTTGTATTACATAACATACAAGCAGAATAAATATCTGTCAATATAATTGATAAGAGGGAGGAAGGTTTTGTTACAGATAAGTGACCTTCAGTTTTGTGTTTAACATTATACATAATTTTCAGCAAAACTAGATCTAAGGCACAGAGCAGGTGCTCAATAAATTCTTCATTTGTGGTTTAGTTGAAAAAACATAACTTAAAATCTGGTAGACCTTTTATATCTTCTTCTGCCACTTACTAGCCCAAGCAAACAATGAGCAAGTTAGTTTTTTCATTTTAAACTTCAATTTCTTCATTAGTAAAATAATTCAAATTATCTATCCTGTATTTTACTGTATAAATTAATTGTTACAAAACAAATAGGCACAATGCCATGCTTAGAACATAATAGGTATTCCCATCCATATATGGTAGCTATAATGAATTAATGAATGGATCGTGTAATTAATATGTTAACACAGTAGGTAGGTCTCTATACTGAAAGAAAATGGAGCAAGGCAATTAATCTGATAACTTTTTTTTTAAAATCCCAAATTATACGTGTAATTATCTGCAAAGCAGGATGTTATTATAAGTTTGATTATAGAGTCTTAATTATTTTCATGTTTATATTTTATTTGTAGCCAACTTCCTTTCAACTGGAATAGCTGTCCTTAGGAAAAAAGCACACTTGTTAAAAGTGTTCAGCTTTCAACTTGTTGGGAGAGATATAGGCAATATGTATCACAGGCCCTTAAAAAAACATGCATGTTGACTAAGTAATTCCATTTATAGAAAGTTGTTTTTAAATGAAATAAATTAGTAGATAAAATGTAAACTGTTTGCTAATAGTACCCTGAGTTGTAAATTTGGAACAATTTAAAAGTCCAAAACTTATAGAACGCTTAAATATACTGCAATATTGTTATATGATGAAATACTATAAAGTTGTTTCTCAAATCATCATACAGTTTAATACTAACTGACATATAAATACAAAAGTCTAAAAGGGAAAAAGATCTGTCTTCATATGTCATCATGATGATACAGTTTATTTGTATAGTGCATGATGCATTTGTTTCCCAAACATTTTGTAGTTGTTTTGCCTTTTTTTTTATTGAAACATAATTGATTATACATAGTTGTGTGATACAGAGTTGACTATCCATACTTGTGTGCAATATGTGATGATCGAATTAGGATAATTAGTATATTCATCATTTCAAATGTAATCATTCTTTATGTCCATTAACCAATTTCTTGCTAATCCCTCCTCCCCTTTTCCTATCTCTATTAACCACAGTTCTGTTCTCTCCTTCTGAAAGTTCAAAGTATTGTTGTGATTATTCTTTCTTTCTCTCTCTCTTTCTCTCTCTCCTTCCCTCCCTCCTTCCCTCCCTCTATCCCTCTCTCCTCCCCTGCCCCCCCTTTCTTCCTCTACTTATTTTTTTATTTTTTTTAACTCCCACTGATTAGTAAGGACATGCAGTATTTCTCTTTGTGTGCCTGGCTTATTTCACTTAACATAATCTCCTCCAAGCTCATTCATGCTGCTGCAAGTGGTAGAATTTCATTCTTTTATTATGGCTGAGTAATATTCTATTGTGTATAAATACCACATTTTCCTTGTCCTATCATCTGTTGATGGACACTTAGATTGGTTTCAGATATTGACTATTGCATATAGAGCTGCGATAAACATGGGAGTGCAGATATCCCTTTGACATGACGATTTCAATTCCTTTGAGTGTATACCCGGAAGTGGAATTGCTGGATCATATCTTAGTTTTATCTGTAGTTGTTTGAGAAACCTTTATACTGTTTTCCATAATGACTGCATTAGTATACAATCCCACCAACAGTGTAGAAATGTTCCCCTTTCTTCATGTCTTCACCAGCATTTATTATTCTCTGTCATTTTGATAATAGCCAGTTTAACTGGGGTGAAATGATATCTTAATGAGGTTTGGAACAGAAATCTCCACAAATCAACACATGTACTTTCAGCTAACTGATCTTTGACAAAGGCATCAAGAATATACATTGGGGAAAAGACAGCCTCTTCAATAAATAGTGCTGGGAAAACTGGACATCTATGGGTTGAAGAATAAAACTAGCTCTGTACTTCTTGCCATATATCTAAATCAACTCAGAATGGACTGAAGACGTATAAGACTCAAAACTATAAAAGTCTTAGAAGAAAACATAGGGGAAACACTTTAGGATGTAGGACTGGGCAAAGACTTTAAATGCCTCAAAAGCACAGACAACAAAAGAAAAAACAAGTGGGATTGTATCAAACTAAAAAGATTCTGTGTGGTAAAAGAAACAACAGAGTGAAAAGACAGCCTACAGAAAGGGAGAAATTATTTTCAGATTATGTATCCAACAAGGGATTAAATTAATTTGCAGAATGTACAAGGAATTCAAACAATTTAACAGTAAAAAAAAAAAAATCTCACTTAAAAATGGGCAAAGGAGATGAAGACATTTCTCAAAAGAAGACATACAAATGGCCCACAGGAACATAAAAAATGCTCGACACCACTAAACATCATGGAAATGCAAACATTTTCATGTACTTTTATTTCTTCAATTGAGAATTGACCCAGCCTCTTCTAGGAAAGGGCCTTCACCTCCCCTCTGTATACATGGAAACCGGGACCTGTATTAAAGCAAAATTCAAAGCCAAGAACTTAAGCCAGTTTAGCTTCTCTCCACTCTGTCACCTCTTTCTAGTGTCATTATTTTTCTAAACCTCACTGTAATTCATTGCTTATTAATTTTCTTGACTCCCTCATGTATAAAGTGTACTGAGTGTAATGGAGTAATTTCCCATGGATACCAACATATTCCAAACAAAGTGAAATGAACTGATATCAAATTTACTTGAATAAATTATCAGACTCAGGATGCTTTCCTTTTTTGGCAAAGCAGTTTTTAATGTCAATTTAAAAGTATTTGGAAATAAGATTGCAGTCCTCTTCTGGCAGGCTTAAATCTTCCCTTTAGGGATATTGAGAATTTTAACTTAACATTAAGATATGCTTTTTGACAATACTGTAAGTAAATAAATCCCAACTAGAAAATTTAGTCTCTTATTGATTTTACATCTCTTACTTTTAACTGTTAATTTTCATCAACCAGGGGGGAAAAATGGGCATGTCAATTCTATTCTAAATAATGCTTTTAAAATCATCAGTTATAGAAGCTTAACAGAAGCCGCTTTCTGTTAAGTCACGGAAAGTAAGGATGAGAAGTTAACCTTATAGAACTGACACCGTAGCCCTCCCTCACTGCAGAATCGGAGCATTAGATAAAGAAACATATCGAATAATTCACACACCCATGGACATACAACACAGTTGGGAACAGAGGAAACAATATATATCCCTGTATTTTTTTTATGCAGATGCTTTTCACAGGCTGGAATTTGCTTAAAGGTGAAAAGATCAATAGAAACAGGTGGATAAATTTAAATGCCGTTTTTACACTATATTGAATAGACTACTGACTAATATCATATAGCTTTGCATATCCATTTTATTCATATCCAAATTGTTTATAGAAATGTTGGGAGAATATTCTCCATGAATTTCTTACATTTCTGCATGGTCTTGTCCTTCTGCACAAAAAGACATGTTTGAATAGTAAACAACCTCGGAAGCTAGAGATAGCATATCTCCACGGGAAGATACAGAGATGAAGCTCCCTGGAAATATTCCAGGGAATTGAAGAGAAGGTCTGGAGACATTTGCTTACATTCCAGTATAATAAGAATAGAGATAACTTTCCTCTCCCACCTAAAGATTTGCCTGCATGCTAGGTAATGAGTAAGATCTCACTCTAGAGGGAAGAATGAGCAGATGTTCCAGCAGTCCTATCAAATCTCAGTCTCCGAAAATTTTGTGATTCCTTTTCAATAACATACCCCACTACACATGCAAGTAACATCTGGCCCTTAGCAGGTTATCCTGATGGGAACTGATACAAAATGCTGATCAGGCATCTGTCTTTACTGTGAGTGATAAACTGTGTGTCAGAGTCACATGTGTGGGTGTATTTCCACCATGGCCTGTGGAAGATGCTGTGGATTGAATGTCCCTCCAAAACTCACTGAAGCTCGATCCCCACTATGACAGTGTTAAGAGGGTGGGAAATCAGACTACGTCAGTATTAAAAAATGGGGCCTTCTAGAGGTGATTGGATCATGAGGACTATGCCCTCATGAATGGATTGATTCACTCATGGATTTATGAGTTAATGATTAAGTGGGTTGTCACAGGAGTGGCACTTGTGGCTTTATAAGGAAAGCAAATGAGAATATTACAGAGTTCTTGCCATTGTCGCCATGTGGTACTCTGCATTGCCATGGGACTCTGTAGGGAGTCTCCACCAAAAAGAAAGCCCTCACCAGATACACCTGCTGGACCATGGACTTTCAGCCTCCAAAACTGTAAGAAATAAAGTTCTTTTTTTATACACATTACCCAGTTTTAAATATCCTGTTATGAGCAACAGAAAATGGACTCATATGGAATGTTAATTTGTTAATTTTCAAGTAGGGTAAAATCTCATACCTCTCTTGAATTGAGTTTGACAACACATACTGCCTGTTTTGAACAGAGAAGTGTAAGGAGAAGGAAAAGAACTCAGGGAAGGGAAAAGAACACATCTTAGATAAAATCCCATCTCCCCAGTATTCCATATGGCTGAAACCAGCTTGAAACAAATATTAAGCAGAGTCTAGAAAAGGGAAGACACATACATAAACAGTCTGGCTGTACCATGTCCAGATAGCTTCTGTTTGCTCAGCAAGATCCATTCTCTACCCATCTCCATTATTCTCCATTCTGCCTTTCTTCTCATGGAAGGTAATCAATAATGACTACTTCAAAGTGCTTCCAGCTGGATTCAGCCACCACAGATCTCTGGCAAGAGAATACAGGTTGGGAGGAGAGTGAGGTTGGGGTCATTTCTATACCCATTTTCTACCTGTATGATTCCTTCAGATTGCCTATGTCCTTCCAACACAGGTTCCTGTTTTTCCCCAGGTGGTTTCTCTCCCCAGAGCTTTCTCCTTTCTAATTCTGGAAACAACTCTCTTCCTTTATTCATTCAAGTTTCAGCTTAGTAATAGCTACTATGTACCCTGAGTTAAACATAATAACCTTCATTTTACATACATTTTGCTGACACTTTTGTAGTGTATTTGTTAAAATCTCCTTGATTTATTCAAATTTGAGCATGCCATTTATTTCCTGCTAGAAGTCTTACTATCATACGTGAGTCCAGACAGTACACCTGTTCCATTCACTTCTGCACACGGAGTACCTAGAATAATAGAAACATAGACAAGCAGTAAACACTGAATTTATAAATGAATACATCATGGAAGGAAGGAATGAAAAAGTAAAACTTTCCCATGAAAGGCAGACGCAACAGCTGCTTCTTTTAAAGCCAATCATAGCTGGTCTCTGAAGTAGACGTTTAACATTTCACCGGACTCTTGCAATAGCTTCAATTGCATTCTCCCCTCCACCTTTTGGCTTTCTTTAATGTGTTCCTCAGAGAGCAGCCAGGGGATTTCTCTAAAATCCAAATCTGATCATGTTGTTCTACTCCCAATCTTAAAATCCTTTGATGTCTCCATAGTCCTCTAGACACAGTGCAGTCTTCTGAATGAGGAATGTAAGATGTCATCACAGGTATCACATCTCCCTATTTGGACTCTTCTCTTATTATGCCCCTCCTAAAAAAAAGGGCTTAACCAGTTTTCAGCTCCACACATTCAATGCTTTCTCTTACTTGTGAACTTGCCCACATTTTGCTTAAACCATTTTCATCCTCTCGACTCTCCCTGAATAACATCTAAGTTTTCTTCTGTGCTACTACAGTACCTGTACTTTCTTTTCCAGAACATTTTTCACATTGTATTACAGTCATCTGTCTATTCATCAACCTCCTTCTCTAATGAAAAAAAAATACTGTATTAGTCCATTTCTGTTGCTTATAACAAAATACTTGAAACTGGGCGATTTATAAGAAAAAAAAATGTATTGCTTAAAGTTTCAAAGGCTGGGAAGTCCAAAGTCCAGGCAACAAACTTTGTGAAGTCCTTGGTGGTGGTGACAGTGACCCCAGGGTCTCACATGGCAGAAAAATGGTAGCTCAGAGAGAGAACTTCTCAGGCACTCTTCTTTAAAGCCCTCAGAACCATGCCCATGACCACCATCATTAATCCATTCACTAGGGCATGGTCCTACAATCTGATCACCTCTTCTAGGCCCCACCTTTCAATTACCATAATAAGATTTCCCACCCTCTCAACACTGCCACAGTGGGGGCCAAGTTTCCAACATATGGACTTCGGCCTGCACAATTCAATCAATCCACAGCAAATACCTAATTTGCCTTTATTTCCCAACACCTAACACACATCTAAAGGTCAATAAATCTTAGCTCAAAAATAAATGAGTGCATTAATGAATGAATGAATTAATTAATATGAAAATAAGTTCTCCGACTTGGAATCTAAATTTTTCCCAAACCTTCCCGAATTATGGTTGAGCTATAAGTTTACCTATTTCTCTCATAGTCATTCTATCTTTCTGTAGGCAAATCTCACTTCATAGTTACACAACCTGTATATTTGCACTTGGCCCTGCCGTCACAAGAGCCAAATGCTTGATTTAATGTTCTGCTTTCACTGTCTTGAAATTCTTCACCACTTTTGAACACATGAACGCATATTTTATTGTTGGACTGGGCTCCATAAAGTAAGTGGCTTATCCTGTCTGTAGGACTGGGACACAGAAAACCACAGTCAGATGCTTTAAAACAATGATCAAAAAGCTTCTGTGGTTTTGTCAGCATTCAGGATTTGTTAGTGATGACCACAATGACCACATCTCTTCGAGCTACTGGATGCATCTGAGGAAAAGTGACTCAAGAACCTTTGAGTTGCCTCAAATTCTAAAGCGACCAATTCTGTTCTCTCTTTTCTTCTCAAGTTGATCTTGCTTTAGCAAAAGTCTGAGATGGGTTGCCAAGAAGGGCGGTGACTAAAGGATGAAGAATAAGGCCAGAATCAGACAGGATGACCTAACAAAGTAGAAGTAATTAGGTCTTTATTAGGGATAATTACAATGACATTCAAGGAAGGTGTAATTGAACAGTGAAGTTAAGTCTAACTAAATCGACAGCTACAGAACCCCAGACAAGCATCCTTGACTTTGACGTGAAATAACAGCCTTTTTCTTCCCCCATCTTCCATGCCCACAAGCTGGATAGACCATGTCATTTGCTCAAATTCTATGTGGACTTGTTTAACTAGGGTTTCCTCCCTTTTACTCAAATTATGTATTACTTAAGTATGTTCCACTCAACTAAATGTTTTAAATAAGGAGAAAAATCCAAATGTCTTGAGTGCCTTGAAGAATTTCTAAGTGCATAGACCCTAATTACATTTTATAACTCTATTAAAAAAAATAGCTATTAAAAAATATCTATTTTCTAATTTACAACTAAAAATTTTTTTCTTTTTTCCAAATAACTTTCACCAAACTTTTTGATATTACATTTCCCCTAGTTGTTGTTAAGAAGTATCACAATCACAGTAGTTTTACTGTAGTTTACTTGTAGTTTTACTTGTAGTTTTACTGTAATATAGTCACGGAAATTACTTAAATACATATGCTTATTTAAATTCTATAGGAATATGTACCTCTATGCTTGTTCTCATATCTTCCAGATTATTATTATTATTATTATTATTATTATTATTATTATTATTTGGTAATGCTTACAATTTCGCTTCTCATTTATGAAACCACAGGTAACTGAACTCTACTGAGGCATAAGTGACTTCATGGTTATTTTTTCTTACTGTGTTTTACAAAAGAATTAGAGGTTGTGTATGCATCACCATTGAAAATGTGCATTGCTGCTTATATTTTTTGTTTTATTACTTCCACGATGTTTGGAGAGGAAGGATTTGTATTGATTATAAAATAATATTTTAACTTATGTTAATAATCTATGTTGTTTCTTGACATTTTTAATGAAAATGTATGATTTTCTAAATGTTCCATAACTGACTCTTCTCTTTCCCAAGAACGTAAGCCATCAGATATTTATTTTATTTCTATGAAATTTTAAACATTTATTAAACTTTTTTGTATTTTGGTAAATAGTTTGTAAATCCAGTACATGAACTGTATTATATATCTACTACTTTATTAAAGATCTATAACACTTTAAATAAATTAAGTGAATATTGACTTAGTGTCTTCCATACATCAAGTATATTCTCGCTTGCTTTCTGTTTGTCTGATCAGTCGTAGACCCAGTGTTATTTTTTGGCTCCAAATATATGTATTTTATCATTTTTTAGTACTTTATAAATTTTTACCTTTCAGAACTTTGATTTTATCTTATTCAGCATTCTGATTTCTATTTTTTGCTACATAAAGATTATCTTTATCTAATTTTATGCATTTTTTATCCATGCTTTCAGAGATTAGTTTGATTGACATTGAACTCAATTTATGACATGTTTCATTGTCATGTTATTTTCTTTAGATGCAGATCTTGCATATAACTTAGTGTCCAATTGTTTTTACATTCTAATGTGATATAGTTACTATTTAATAAAAAGAAAAAACAGTTGTTCCATATATTGTCCTCATTATAATTATTACACTAAGTTTGGCTTCAGTTTTCCTAATTAGCAATTTCTACTTTTAATGCTTTCTTGTTAGTTTTCTTTTTGTCTATTATGTCTTCAATATATGACATATCCTTATTGTATTTATTCTTATCATTTGTAAAGAATTAAATGTCCTAGTTTTAATCTTTAGTAGAAATTACTTTAAAACACATAGTTGATATATTTAATATATGTATTTATCAGAAATCTTATAAGAAAAAAATAATTTTATTTTACTTTCATTACAGGCCAGTAAAAAGAATTAAACTGTTTTGCCATATGATACAAGAGAGATGTCATGAGAAATACTATATTGAATTTAAGCTTCCTTCACTCTTTCGACTCTCCTGTATGTGAGTCTATATAATTTACCGAATTGCTGATTTTATCCTTAGAAAAGGTTCTCACTGTAATAGGAAAATTATAAACATAAGACATCATAAAAATCTCTACCATTCTTGTTTCATTCTCTTACAATACTGATAATAGAAAGGTGAGTTTTTGCAATCACTATTGATAGCTATGAGGTATTATCAACTAAATTGGCATCTGTCGATATTCTAGGAACCAATACTTCTGTCCTTTTAGAAAAATGCAATCTGTATGTGTATACAATCATCAGATAATAAGCAAGAAATAATAGGCTCAGAATGTCAGGCTCAAGTATTTAGGATGTGAATGAATCAGCCACAGGGAACCAGCGCTCATTCTTAAGTTACAGATTGTTGGAATACAAACTTTGCTTAAGAATATTAATATTGGACATTGAAAGAAATCATTCTGCTAAAAATATCACTACACAAACAAAAGAATATTTCTACCTAAATAATTTATTACCTTATTTCAATAAAGCCATCATGCCACATGAATTTTCATTATCTCTGTTATGAGAATATGAATTTTGTAGGAATACAAACTGTGTTCACATTGGCTTTAAAAAAAGCATATATCTACAAGCTTCTTCAGGAACTCATCGGCAGGTGGGACTGGAGTCAACTAAATGAATAATGAATGCCTGATGTGAACTTTGGCTATTTGCTGTTGTTGTTGTCTGTTTGTTTTATTTTGTTTTCTTTCACTTATTTGAATTGGAATACATAATTTTTTTTGGTGTCATATTTCTACAGAGATTTAAAGCAAAACTTTAGATTTCCCTAAAATTAGAGATCTGTAGCCTAATCCAATTTTTCTTCTTTTATCTTCTTAGAGCCAAGAGTATGAAATGTTCTCAGTGTTTTGCTCTTTATAGCTAGGAGATGTATAGACGGTGCTGAAGGGGTGAGTTCAGGACACATTTCTGTACACATTATAACACGGTTATAAGATAATCATTTTCAATAATATCTAGTCAGGCAGTTATACTGCAAAGTAATTTTCGGAGGGCCAGCCCAGTGGCTCACTCGGGTGAGAGTAGTGCTGGTAGAGCCGAGGCCGTGGGTTCGGATCCTATATAGGGATGGCCGTTGCGCTCACTGGCTGAGCGTGGTGCAGACCACACCATGCCGAGGGTTGTGATCCTCTTACCGGTCAAAAAAAAAAAAAAAGTAACTTTCAGGAAGCCTCATTCTCATCTTTCCATACAAGCAGGACATTCTACCTAATAGTGTGTTTTTCAAAGTGTGGTCATAACCCTCCAGGAAGATGGTAGTTTTCACCAAACCACAGAGTGAAAAGCCATTTAGACAAGCCCCAACATGAACTTACCAACATTTCAAAACATTTTGTCCACCATTTGTTTTTGTTTTGTTTTGTTTTATTTATTTATTATTTTTTTAACTATGATTCCCTTATTTGGTCTGATCTATCCTCCTTTATTGCTTTAATGTGCGAGTTTCTTCTTACTATTTCCTCTTATCAGTTAGCACCCCCTTCTCCCATTTCCCCCTCTCCTCTCCCTTTTTCCACACTTCTCACTCTAGTCTCTCCCCATCCCCTTCCTACTCCACTGGTTCCTTTCCTTTGACCTCAAATGCACTCATACTCACCTCCTCAAACACATTCTCCCACACAAGCCCCTTGTATTAGTCCGTTTTGTGTTGCTATAACAGAATACCTGAGACTGGGTAATTTATAAAGAACAGAGGTTTATTTGGCTTATGATTCTGGGACAGCTGCATCTGATGCGGGCCTCAGGCTGCTTCTACTTGTGGCAGAAAGCAGAAGGCAATTGGTGGGTACAAGTGATCACATGGTGAGAGGAAGCAAGAAATAGAGAGGAGGTGCCAGGGTCTTTTAAAACAACCAGCGGTCATGGGAACTAATAAAGCAAGAATTCACTCACTACTCCCACCCCTCAGGGAGAGCATTAATCCATTATGAGGGATCTACCCCCATGACTCAAACAGCTCCTAAGACTGACACACTGGGGATCAGATTTCAACATGAGTTCTGGGGGGACAACACAAACTCTATCAAGTATCCTGGGGTTTTGGTTTAAAGTCTATTTTATCCATAAGAATAGCTACTCCTGCTCATTTCTGGTTTCTGTTTGCATCATGTATTTTTTTCCATTCTTTCACTATTAGTCTGTGTGAGTCTGTACAGGTCAGTGAGTCTCTTATAGGCAGCATGTAGTAGTGTCCAGCTTTTTAATATAATCAGCCAGCTGTCTTTTGAATAGGGAATTCAGTCCATTTACATTTAGGATTGTTATTGAAAGGTAATATTTCACTCCTGGCATTTTAATAACTTTTGTTTGGTTGTTTTAAATATCTTTTGTTCATTTCTTTCCCTTTTATTATTTGTCTATGTTTGTTTTTGTTTTTTTTTTTAACTTGGTAAGATATTGTACCTTTATCTTTCTCATTTGCATATCTATTCTACCAGTGGGTTTTGTTTTTTCTCATGTGTTTATGTTGGTGATTATCGTTTTTTGGATTCCAGTTGCAAGACTCCTTTGAGGATTTCTTTGGGGGCTGGTTATGTGCTTGTGAACTCCAACAGTTTTTGTTTATCTGGGAAATACACTATTGTTCCCTCATTTCTGAAGGATAGCTTGTTGGGTATACTATTCTTGGCTGGCAAGTGTTTTTTGCTGTTTTTTTTTTTTTTTCCCAGTGTTTTGAATATATTATCCCATTCTTTTGTGGCCTATAGGGTTTCTGAGAGAAATCTACTGTTAGTCTGATGGGGACTCCCTTACAGGTGACTTTACACTTCTCTTTCAACACCTTGGAAGTTATCTGCTATTGTGTTTTGAATAGGTTTTCAATGCTTTTCCCTTCTCTTCCCTTTCTGGAACACCAATGATTCAGATTTTTGTGCACTGAAGGTTGTCTGATAGCTCTCATAGGTTTTCTTCATTTTTTAAATTTTTTCCTTTTTTTTTTTTTTTTTTTTATATCCACCTGGGTTATTTGGAAAAGACTGTCTTTGAGATCAGAAATTCTTTCTTCTGCATGTTCTAGCCTACTACTTAAGCTCTTAGTTGTGTTTTATAACTTTTTTTCTTTATTATTTTATTTTGTTGAATGAATCCTTCAGTTCCAGGAATAGTACTACATTCTTTTGAAAAGTATCTGTCTCTTCAGAAATTTACTCCTTCATATCATGGGTAATTTTTCTCATTTTGTTGTGTCATCTAACTGAGCATTCTTGTAACTCATTGAGTTTTCTAAACATTGTTGTTTGGAATTCCTTTTCTGTAATTTGAAAAGTTTACTGCTGTATAGAGTCTCATACTTGAGAATCATTGTATTTTTTGGTACTGTCATATTTACTTGTGTTTATGTAATTGTAGTATCTCTGTGATGATTTCTGGTCATCTGGTAGAGCATTTGGTTCTTCTGTTACTTTGGAGTGGCTTTTGAGGGGAGAGACCTCCTTTAGGTGTGTTTTATATTGACCATGAGTAGGGTTTCTTAGTATCGGTTATGGGTAGACACAGTGGTGGAGTTGCTAAGTGGTTCTTTTGGCCATATTCAATGTTAGAGTGGCATGTGGGTGCCTCTGTAGCCTAAGTTCTGAGACACATTGTGGTTCCTTCCTGAGGTTAGTGACACTGTGTTGGGTCACTGAGAACATGGGCAGACTCTTGAGTTTTGGGGAGAAGTGCCTGGGTGTCCTGTTGCTCTTTTGCTGGGTGGGTGACCCTGGGTGAGCTTGTTGGAACCCTGGCAAGTATCCCAAGACCCTGATAGGTGCACTTGAGTATACTGGAACTATTCAGATTGAATGGGTGACCCTGGGCAGGTTTCTCTTTCCTTGTCCCTCTTTCTAGTGGCTCTGCTTGTGACCCTCCTTGAGTCAATGCAGTTGAGTGGGTGTTGGCAGGGAGTCATGTGAGTGTCCAGGATGCCTAGTGCAGCAGTGGCTACAAGGTAGGGCCTGTAAGCAGCTGGGGTGCCTTGTATGCTGGCTGCATGGGGGGCCTATGTGGTGTGAACAGCTGCTGGCAGCTGCAGTGGCAGCAGTGGCAGGAGCTATGCTGAAATCTGCAGGATAGGGAGCCAGATGAACCTCTCTGCAGGAAGGTGGGCAACAGTCCTGGGACCAAACAATGGTACCAGTGGTTGTAGCAGTGGCAGCAGCAAAGGCCATGTGCAGGTGGCAGCAGCATGTAATGTATGATTCTCTCTGTGGGAAAGTGAGTGATGGTGTTGGGAGCAGACAATGGTGCTGGTGATCTCAGCAGTCGTAGTGGTGGGCCTGTTCTGGTCTTCTTCTGTGGGAAGAATGCATCCTGGATACCTCTACTCCACCATCATACAGGATATTAATATTTAAAATTTTGTTTTTAGGTTGCAAAGTGATATGGAAATAGTCAAACATACATACTATTTGTAGGCGTGCAAATGGGTACTACATCTATAGAGAGTGATTAGCCATATGCATTAAAATTTAAAATGCACCCACTTCTTGACCAAGCAATTTGACATCCAGAAATTTCTCCTATTAATCTTTTATTCTTGTGTGGAACAACACATATACAAGTATTTTACCACAGTGTCTTTCAAAATAACACAAGCCTGGAAACAACAAATGGCAATCAAGATATGATTAAAGATATTGCATACATCATTAACATATAACTCTGTACAGCCTGTATGTACTATTATGGATTATTCAGATTAATAAAATGAAAAAAAAATTAAGGTGCATAATAGATCGAAAATAACAAGGAAGAAAATCACTATTTTATGTACCACTAAAAAAAGGAAAAACTACTGTCAATTAAACTATGACACAATGTTTTCCTATCTCTTGAAAATTTGATTTGATACATTTTGAATGAGTTCTTTGATATTTTCAGCATTTTGATCATATACCACTCTTGTGAATACAGGAAATGATTAAAGCATTTCTAAAAATTACAATGATATAACTATTGTTCTAAATCAATTTTTCCTCAGAAATATTGACTCTGTGTCTTTTCACACACTGTCATCCTTCAAGATCACTGATGGTGCTGAATTTCTTAAATGAGGGTCAACTGTGACTCTGGGATTTCCCTCGAGCTGTTGACATCTACTTTGCATGTTTTGATGCTGTTGCTTTATTGCACAGATGAGAAGAATTCGAGGAATGATTTCAGACAAAAAGAACTCATTATTTTTGTTTGTTCACTAAAAAAATGGCATTTGTCTAGATAGGCTAGGAGGAATAAAATCCAAGTTCATGTGTGTGCAAGCAATGATAATCACATTACTTGGCACAAGGTGAACAGGAATTGCAAGATGTCATTAACTATGAAATATATTCAAATTTTAGAAATGTTAAAATGTGGGGAAAAAATTACATAGCTTACTATCATTGAAATGTAATGTGTGTATGTACAAGAGTATTTCAAAAAGTTTGTGGAAAAATAGAACTAAAAGATAATAATTATCTTTACTTGCACTTTTTGAAGTAAACTCCTATATGTGTGTGTACTGTATACACACACCTCTGATTGTATAAATATAAAACATCACTGGAGTTACGCATGAGAAAATGGTAACAATGGTTGTCTTATGAGAACCCATGGACAGAAATTAGAGGGACTTATTTTTTATCTTCCGGACTTCTGTATCTTTTGGCTTATGCATTACAGTCACTTACTACTTGTTCAGCAATGATGAAATAATTACTTGAGTTTCTACTTTAACAGATTTATTACTCATGCTTAAATTAGTGTTTCAAAAAGGTTAGTATCTCTATAACTGAGAGATCATGTTATTTTAGGTGATATATAGACTACTTTTAAACAATTCCATACAGTTTTTGTCTTAATATATATTAAGGAAAATAACTAGAGAGTCAAGTCCACGATTTCAGTAGTCAAAAAATTGCCTTGAAATAAAAGATGAAATCATAAGTTTAGAGTAAGGAGGAGGAAGAGAAAGTGAAAAATCCTTGGGTAGAGGGAGAATGGGCGGACACAGAAACATGTACTTTTGCTATACAGACCTGATGGCCAGTGAAAATAATTTACAGTCATAAATTTGAAGTTAGATACTTAAGGAGAAATAGCCATGCTGTTTGTGGTTGGGTTCAAGTAGTGAGTACATGGAAAAGCGGGTTTAAGTATGGTTGGTACTTTACTCAGTAAGACATAGATGAATAGAGGCCAGATCTCTCTGATCATCTCTTTCTTGACTTCTCAGATGCTCAGTACTCCCTATCTTGCTCTGGTTCCTCCCTCCGCTTCACCCCCTTCCCCCACCCTCCCCTGACAGACATTGAATGAAATCATTCTGAATTTGGGAATTTGTCTGGACAGAGTTCATGAGAATGTTCATAAATTTGCTGCATGCTTGCTGTTGCTATAGTGTACAAGCATCTCAAAGTATCAAAAACCATCTTGGGATTGATTTCTCATAAAAGAGACATGGGAGCAGCATTTGACTGAGAAATTGCCAGTCTTTGATCATCCTGTGAGTGTAGTGGGAACCTGATAGTGGATATCATTTGAATATATATAAACAATATGCTGTTACTGAATAGTAAATCACTGATGCAAAATGTGATTGAGCCCTACCTCTATTAATAAAAAATAAAATGCCGAAGCAAAGGAGGGATATTTAAATAAATTTATTATAATAAATAAAAATATACTTGCATTTTAGAATTTTAGATATTAATTCTACAAATCTCTTAGTAATTTACAGTTAGAAGCGATTGTGATCTAATATCACTGTGGTGGCTGTTTTTTACCTCATTGCAGTATAAAACTACAGAGTAAATTAAGTGAAAATTACAGTTATTAGAGAAAACTCACTAACACAAATATTTTATGCCAAAGAAAGAACAGATAGTACAAACGATCTCTACTCCCTATCAGTTCCAAGAGTTTATTATTCCATAGTAACTCTGAAAGAATTTGAAAAGCCACTTCCAAGCATGATTTTCTCAAGCAGCATACAATATAATGGAATAATGGTAATAATTATGATAATGACAATGATGATGACAACAACAATTTAAAATACAAAAGACCAGTTACATCTGTTCTTGTGAGTGGTGCAAACAGAAAAGCTGCCATGACTCTACTCAGAGTATCAACAGAGGAACACTCCACTTTGTTGTCAACATCAGAGTATTTTTCTTAAATTATTTTTTCACTTTATTTTTCACCTATCTTTATCATTTATGATCATTATGTTTTGTTTCCCACACTTTACTTATTTATTTGAAAACATATTTTAAAATAAATAATAATAGATAATAAGTTCTATCATAGTACTGCAATACAAAGTAATGAGCTACTCTTTTAAATGCCTATTTACTGGCATTTATTTACAGATACAGAAAAAAAAATGTGATTCATGTGAAACCAAAAGAGTATTGAAATACTCTTCAATTTATTTTTTCTGTAAGCCAGTTTATCCTTTCCTCTTTCCTACCTTCCATTAGGCTTCAGGAAAAGAGACACTGAATGTCATCTCAGAGAGAAGAATATGACGTAGGAAAGCTCTGTTATTCAAAAGAGTGTAGGAGACTTACCTGCTAAGTTTCCAGAAAACATTAGAAAAGAAAATAATGTATTCAAATGTGGTGGTGAAGTTTAGACATTTATCTCATTATATTTACCTTGTGGAATTGCCCAGTTGGAAAAAGCAGATCTTGAGAACATCAAGGGTAGTGGTCCGTGACATAATTATTTCCAAGAAGTTTGAGAAGGCTGAAAGCTCCTGGCATAAGACTGGCATGTGTTCATGTTCAGCATGACATGTAGGGATTTGTACAGCACTAGGAGATGGGAATGGTTTGAAAGATAAGCCTGAAGAAGCCCCCAGATTCCTACTAGCTTTGACGAGTGTACACAAGACTTAAAATTTCCTCTTGTCCTAGAAAAGGCCTGCAGTGACCAGCATACACATTGGTTGGAATAAAGTGCAGTATACGTTTGAGACCACACTTTACACAGTAGAGGTACACACAATGTTCAATGAACCAAAGGGCTTGATTGCACCTTGGTGTTCATTAGTACAGGGAACAGAAAAGACCAGCCACAGTTCAGCAAAGATCAAAGATCAGAATGATAAAGAGAAAAATCATTTGGAAATACTCCCCCGACTTTGGACACTACTACAAGGTCATGTAAAACTTGTACCCAGCACACAAAAAGTATCTTAAGAAGCGCATGTGGAGTGAGAAGAACTCTGAGAAGACTGAGTCATTTAAAACAGATGGGTGAACCTGAAGAAACAGTTTAATATTCTGGATTTGAATGAATATACTATATTGTTCTAAATACAGTGTGTGATACTGTGGTTTCTACTCTAACAGGTTTATGACAAAGAAGTTAAAGAAAACAAAATGAAACAAAAAACTCACTACATTTTCTTTGAATATCTGAATATGCATTAGCAAAACTGCAGCTCCTTAGACATAATTTTACTTATAGTGTGAAGGAATAATGAAAGTTCAGTGCCTAGCCCCTGAAATCTGCATCATTCTTATCTACAAAAACATAAATAATCCTTAATGCAAATTCTATCTATAAAGACAGATATATAGTATAGATGACAAACAGCAATTTTCAAAAAGCAAATTTGAGTACGTTATTCTGTTTCTCAAAATTAAAAAAACATATTCATATATATGGTTTTATTGTGATGTCAACAATATAACATTCCCTTAAAATTAGTTTTTTCACATCCAAACCCCAACTAATAATATTGATTAATTAAGAATATGATAAACAAGTTACAGTGTTTCTGTGTTTAACTTTTGTTTGTTTGTTTTTTCACTCAACAGCTAGACAAATGTGTTCAGCTAAGAGATGACTTGAAAATAAAGTTTTCATCTCAATCCAGCTTACACTTCCTTTACATTAAGAATGTCTAATTGTTGTCCTCATGTCAATTTTATATCACAGTGGTGATATGAAAGAAAAACCCAGATGAATTTATCTTAGTACTAAGTCCAATGATGGTCTAACAGGTCAAAAATACCATTTAATGCAATATTGTAACTGAAGAGTGAATAAGCTCCAACTTCCTAGAAGCCATTTGCAAAATATTAATGACAGAAAAGTGCAACAAGGATCTGTCATTATGGTAGTATATTTTATAATGGGAGTATTGTTTTCTCCTTCTGTTAATTTGAAAGATTTATATTGGGATTTTTTTCAAAGGTGGAACCCTTTGTGGGACCACAGATCCCATTATTTGGTGACAAGAGAAGTGCATTACAAATACTTCTAGGGGCAATTGTTTTGTTTATTTTTCTAGTAATATTTAAGAGAATCGTTCTTTAATTCATAGATTTTTAACAAAACATTTTTTCCAAATTATTACACTATTATGAAAATGTAAGAAATGTAAGCCTCCCTGAAGTCTTTAATTATATGTAACTCAACCTACATGTTAACACAGATCTCATTTATATATTCAGTATAAATGATTTTTTTCATATAAACACTCTATACCAGTAATGTTACTATAATTATAGGGTAGAGTAAGTGGTGTACAAACATCTGTATTCTCATCTGTTGCTATTAAACTTCATTAAGGAGGAGTTCACTACTTCAAATTGAAAAACAACAGAAGACTTCAAGGAACACAAAATAAGAAAATAAGACACCGCTAAAAGAACCCAATAATTTTCCAGTAATCAACCTCAAAGTAATTGAAATCTATGAGTTGACTAACAGTAAACTCAAAATTTGTTTTAGAAAAGCTCAGTGAGCTTTAAGAGAACACAGATAAACAACTTAATAAAATAAGAAAAACAATATAAGAACAAAACCAGAAGTTTAGTGAGAGACAGAAATCACTAAAAAGGACAAAACATATTGTGGAGTTGAAGCATATAAGAAATAAAATTTTAAAAATGCAGTAAGATGTGTCCACAGCAGACTTGATCAAACAGAAGAAATCTGTGAACTCAAAGATGGGTCATTTAAAAATATCCAATTGATGAGTTAAAAAAAAAGAAAGAAAAGGATATAAAAATGAAGAAAGCTTATGAGATATACAAGACACCATCAAGAGAGCTAATAATTCACATTATAGGACATTCCAGAAGGAGAAGAGAGAGAGAAACTTTTTAAACGAAATAATGGCTAAAAACTTCCCAAATCTGACAAGAGATAGGAACATTCACGTACATGAAGCTAAAAAGTCTCCAATTACTTTCAACTCCAAAAATATTATACCAAGATTTATTATGATCCACCTGTCAAAAATCAAAGTCAAAAAGAAAACCTTGAAAGCAGTAAGACAAAAAGGGTTTCCCATCGTGATATTTTGAAATACTGTATGTATGTGTTCTTCATAATATTCCTGATCCTTTCCCGGCATACAACTCCTAAAATCTTTAGACTCTCCAAAGTGTAGTCTTTTTATATTCTAAAGAGTTTGTTGATGACTGGCAGCCCCTAGTTAGCTTCAAGAGGAAGCTAGTCAGCAGAAAGACCCAGGCAGGATCAGAGGACTGGAACGTCCAGTTTCACTTCTTACCTCTTATCTACAGGAAGGGACAAGAGACTAATGGTTAGGTTGATCACCAGTGGCCAATGATTTCATCAATCATACTTATATTATGAGGCTTCCATAAAAATCCAAAAGGACTGGGTTTGAGATGCTCCTGGATAAACACATGGAGGTTCCTGGGGGGTGGCATGCCCAGGAAGGGCATGAAAGCCCTGCAGCCCTTCTCCTATAACTCGCTGCTATGGGTCAGATGTGCCCCTCAAAAGTTTATGTGTTGTAAACTTGATCCCCACTGGAACAATGTTAAGAGGGTGGGAAATACAATTACGTTATTTGAAAAGTGGGGCCTTTGGAGGTGATTAGATTGTGACAACTGTGCCTTCATGAATGGATTAATCTATTCATGAAGTAATGAGTTATCAAGGGTGTAGACTGATGGTTTTATAAAGAACACATGAGAGAGTTCTTGCCATTCTTTCACTACATGATAGCCTGCATTGCCATGGGACTCTGTACAGAGTCCTCACAAAGGAAAAGGCCGTCACCAGATATGCCCCCTGGAACTTGGACTTTCCAGCCTCCAAAACTGTTAGAAATAAATTTCATTTCTTTGTAAATTACCCAGTTTCAGTTTCAGGTATTCTGTTATAAGCAATAGAAACAGACTAATACCCTCACCCTACGCATCTCTTCATAGGGCTATTATTTTCATCCTTTAAAATATCCTTTGCAGTAAATGGGTAAATGTAAGTCACTGTTTCCCTGAGTTCTGTAAGCCTCTCAGCAAATTAACGGAGCCCAGGTGTGTGTTGTGGGAACCCCAATTTATAGCCAGTAAGTCCAAAGCACAGGTAAAACAATCTGTAGCATGAGATTAGCAACAGAAGTGGAGGTAGGGGCCAGTTTTGGAGACAGAGCCCTCAACCTGTGGGATCAGATGCTATCTCCAGGTAGTGTTGTAATTGAGTTGGAGGGCATCCATAAATGTTTTTCAAAATGAAATAGAGAAAAAGACTTTTCCCAACAAATAAAAGTTGAGAATGTTAATAACTGCCAGATCTGCCTCAAAAAAGAATTAATAAAGGGAGTTTGTCAAGCTGAAATAAAAGACCAAGAAATAGTATAATGAAGAAACATATAAAAGTATAAAACTCACTGGTAAAAGTACATAATCAAATTCACAATTTTCTAATACTGTAATGGTGATGTGTAAATTACTTTAATCTCTAAGTAAAGGTTAACAGAGAAAAATATTAAAAGTTACTATACCTAAAATGATTTTTAATAAATACACAGTACAACAGATGTAAATTGTGACATCAAACATATAAAATTGAGACAAAGTAAAAGTGCAGAGTTTTTGTATGCTATTGAAGTTGTTATTAGTTTTAAAATAGACTGTTATAACTATAAGATAAAGTGTTTTATGTAAGCTTCATGGTAACCACATAGCAAAAATCTATAGTAGATACACAAAAGATGAAAACTAAGGAATCAAAGCATACCACTATAGCAAATCATCTAGTCAGAAAAAGAGACAGCAAGCCAGGGAGAAAGAAACAAAGTATCTGCAATACAGCCAGAAAACAATTTTTAAAATGTCAACAGTAAGTCCCTAGCTATGAATAATTATCTTGAATGTAAATGGGTTAAATTCTCCTGTCAAATGACATACAATGGCTAAGTTAATTTTAAGAAATAAACAAAAGCAAAACCCAGCTATATGTTGCCTATAAGAGATTCACTTCACCTTTGAAAATGAAAGGATCGAAAAAGATTATTACACTTAAATGGAAACCAAAAGAGAGCAAGAATGACCATTCTTACATTATAAAAATATAATTTATGTCAAAAATATAGAGAGAAGAGGAAGATTCTTATATAACAATATAGTGGTAAATTCATCAAGAAGACATAATAATTATAAGACCATATACCCCAAATATCAGAGTACCTAAATATATAAAGAAAATATTAGTACATCTGAAGAGAGAAGTAGACAGCAATACAATAATAGTAGAGGATTTTAATACACCTCTTTCAACAATGGATAGGTCATCCAGACAGAAAATCAATAAGAAAACGTTAGACTTGAACTTCATTTTGCCAAATGTACTAACATCTAACAGCAGAAGAATACACATTCTTCTTAAGAACATGCAAAACATCTCCAGGATAGTTGATATGTTAAGCTACCAAGCAAGTCTTAACAAATTTAAGAAGACTGATATAATTTAAAGTATCTTTTTCTGATGCCAATGGTATAACACTAGAAATAACAAACACCAAAACTTACGATTTTCAGCAAAAGAAGTTGTAAGATGGAAGTTTATAGCAATAAGTGCCCAGAAGAAGAAAAAAGAATGATCTCAGATAAGCAATGTGATGTTACACCTCAAAGAACTGAGGAAAAATAACAGACTAAACCCAAAGTTAGTAGAAGGAAGGAAATAACAAAGATCAGAGCAGAAATAAATGAAAAATAGAGTACAATAACAATAAAAAAGATCAATGATATTAAGAGGTTTTTTTAAAAGACAAACAAAATTGAAAAAGCTTTAACTAGACTAAGAAAACAAGAGAGAAGGCTTGAACAAATAAAATAAAAAATTAAAGCGGAGACATTACAACTGATAACAGCAGAAATACAAAGAATTATAAGAGGCTGTAATGAGCAAATATATGCCACAAAATTGGATAACTTAGAATAAATGTATAAATTCATGGAAGTATAAAACCTAAAAAAACTGAATCACGAAAAAATAGGAAACCTGAACAGAGCAAAGTAAAGAGATTGAATTCATAATAAAATATATTCCATCAAATAAAATCCCAGTACCTGATGGATTACTTGATGAATTCTACTAAACATTTAAAGAAGAATTAATGCCAGTCCTTATCAAACTCCTCCAAAAAATTGAAGAAGAGAGAACCCTTCCAAACCCATTTTATGATGTTAGCACTATCCTGACATTAAAGCCAAACAAAGACCCTACTAATAAGGAAATCTACAGGGCAATATCCCTAATAAACATAGATTCAAAAATCCTCAACAAAAAAACAAATTTAACAGCACATTAAAAAGGTCATAAAGCATGATCAAGTGGGATTTATCCCTGGGATGCAAGGATGGTTCAACATTCATAAACACTACATTAACATAATGAAGGACAAAAATCGTACTTGTATAATCATCTCAGTAGAGGAAGAACAAACACTTGACAAAATACATTTGACAAAATTAATTCCTTCATGATAAAATCTCTCAAGAAATTAGGTATAGAAGAACTGTACCTCAACACAACCACAACATTCTCAACACTTCTATTCAATATGATAAGGGAGGTCCTATGCCAGAGAAATTTGACAAGAAAAAGAAAAGAAAGGGCATCCATAACTAAAAATAAGTAAAATTGTCTCTATGTGGATGACATACAGAAAATTCTAAAGATTCCACTGAAAACTGTTACAACTTATAAGCAAATTCAGTAAAGTTGCAGGATATAAAATGAATACACAAAAATCAGTAATGTTTCTATACACCAATAAAAAAAAACTCAAACAGAAATTTAAAAAGTAATCCCATGTATAACAGCTACAAAAAAAATAAAATACTTAGGAATAACTTTAACCAAGGAGGTGAAAATTCTGTACAACAAAAACTATAAAATATTGATGAAAGAAATTGAATCCATTTACGCAAGTAAATGGAAAGATGTCCCAAGTTCGTGGATCAGAATAATTATTATGAAAATCTCCATACTACTCAAAGTGATCTACAGATTCAGTGCAATTCCTATCAAAATTCCAAATGCCATTGTTCACAGAAATAAAGAAAACAATTCTATAATTTATATAGGACTGCAAAAGGCCTTGAATAGCTAAAACAATCTTGAGCAAGAAGAACAAAGTTGGAAGCATCACACTTTCTGACTTCAAATTATGCTACAAAATTATAGTTATTAAAACAGTACTTACTAGCATAGAAAGAGACATACAGTCCAATGGAACAGAATAAAGGGCCCAGAAATAATCCCACATAAAAACATAATCAATTAATCTTCAAGAAAGGTGCCAAGAATACATAGTGGGGAAAGGATAGCCTCCTCAATAAATGGTTTCAGGAACACTGGATATCCATACACACACACACACACACACACACACACACACACACACACACACACACACAAATTAGATCCTTACATTACATCATATACAAAAAATCAACTCAAATAGATTAAAGATTTAAACATAAGACCTAAAACTTCTAGTAGAAAACAAAGGGGAAAAGCTTCATTAGCCTCAGCAATGATTTTTTAGATATGAACTCAAAAGCACAGGCAACAAAAGCAAAAAGTGGAACTATATCAAATTGAAGATTTCTGCACAGCAAAGGATATAATCAACAAAATAAAAAGGTAACCCAAAAAGTGGAAGAAAAATATTTGCAAACTATATATTCAATAAGGGGTTAATATCCAAAATGTGTAAGGAACTCACACAACTCAATAGCAGAGAGGCAAATAACCCTATTAAAAGATAGGCAAAGGATATAAATAGACACTTATCCAAGGAAGACATACCAAGGGCCAGCAGATACATGAAAGGGTACTAGACATAACTTATCATCAGGGAAATACAAATCAAAACCACAATGAGATATCACTTCACACCTGTTAGGATGGATATTATCAAAAAGTCAAAATACAACAAGTGGTGTTGAGGATTCAGAACAAAAGGAAAGCTTTGTATACTGTTGATGAAGATGTAAATTAGTGCAACCATTACGGAAACCAGTATGGAAGTTCCTCAAAAAATTAAGAATAGAGCTACCATATGATCCAATAATTCCACTTCTGAGTATACATCCACAGGGAAAAAAATATCAGTATCTCAAAGAGATATCTGCAGTCCCATGTTCACTGTAGCATTATCCACAATAGGCAAGATACGGAAATGACCTAAGTATCCATCAGTGGCTGAATGGATAAAGAACATGTGTTGCATATGCACAATGGGATACTAATCGTCCTTAAAACAGAAGGAAATCTTGCCATTTGTGACAATGTGGATGGACCTGAAAGACATTATGATAAGTGAAATAAGCCAGACACAGAAAGACAAATACTGCATGATCTCATTTATATGGGGAATCTAAAAATTTGGACTCATAGAAACAGAGTAGAAGGGTGGTTACCAGGGGTTCTGGTTAGGGATAATAGGGAGATGTTGGTGAAAGGTTACAAACTTACAGATACAAGATAAAATTTAATAAAAATTCGCATCTTTGTGAATAAAGTACAGTAGTTTGTTTTAGTAAAGAATGTTTTTAAGTACAAAGTTAAATTTTAAAAATATAATGCCCTAATTGAAATATATATTTTCTATTTCTTTTCTTAATTGAATGTTTAATTCCACAGTATATCTATTGCAAATCAGTTTTGTCTATTTATGAGAAATTTGCTAGAAATTATAGCATCATTAAAAAAGGTTATATATATATAAATTAAATATATTTTCTTTTCCCTTCCAGGTTTAGGATTAGGGTTTCCAAGTACCTTTCTCTAAGAAAAATTTAAAAAACAAGCATGTGCATTTGTTTTCTTTATATTTTTCCCTCCTTTACCCCCCCCCTCACAGTTTTCACAGGAAGTCAAATCCTTAGTATTTTTCTCCTTCCTGGGTAAAAACAAGGACAAAAATCTCCTTGAATCCAAGCCCTAAAGAAGCTCATAAAATTTAAGCTTACTGAAGAGATTACATCGATACATTGAGGCTGATGTGTTAGGGGAGGAGGGTAGGGATTTTAAAAAACCAACAACATTGTGCATGGACTTAGGGTGATAGGTGAAAGGGGGCAGACGAAATGGGGGATGAGTCTGGAGGAAGAGAAACAAGAGATGCCATTTCTCTCTGCCAATCAGCAAAACCATCCTGCAGAGAGAATGAAATATTTTTCCGCTATCTCTTTCCTCCCCTCATTTACTGGTGGTAATAAAAGTGAAGAGAATAGACTGGGTGAAAGAATGCAGAAAAGGAATCTAAAATTAAACTAGAAAATGTCCTGGACAACTCATTTACATTACAATTTCCTATTCTAAATTCCTGGTACCTGTCCTATTGTTCACCATTGAGTAAATGCATAATGAAATCCCACCGTTTGCAGGTGACAAAGAAGGCAGAGCAATTTCACTCCACAGTTGGTGAGAGAAAATACTGGCTAATGAGTTTTACTGAGAGGCCAGTGTATTTCTGGCCAAACTATTTCTCTAGGATCTTGTCCGTTAGGGGTTATCAAGGATTGTTTTTGTTTGTTTGTTTGTTTGTTTTTAAATATAATGACAGGACAGTGGTTAATCATGATTGAAAAGGTCAAGTCAATTTCCTCATTTTTCTATAGTATTAGAAAATACAACTTAACTTCTTTTAAGCCCTGGGCTAGTAGGTTAATACCAGTCTGCCTGACTAGTGTACAGGGCAGTTAGATTGACTCTATCTTGGGAAAATTTGCAAAATGTATCTGGTTGCTATTTTTATAAACTATGTTATTTCTCATCAATACAGGATAAAGGAGACTTGAAGTTTGCCAAATTGCTGCCAAATAAATTGTTTCATTTTGCCTAATTTTATCTACTTTTTTACTTTTGATAACTAGAGGGAAAAAAAGTTATAATAAAATGCATTTTTAAGAACACTGAAATTCTATCAAATCTATGTTATTTCAGCATAAATGAAACCCAGTCATTGGGAAAGTCAGAGGTTGAGGTTTTCCCAGTAGTATTTTATTTTTCCACTTTTTTTTTTCTTGGTAGTACTTAAATGACATTTAAATGGATTTATGTAGGATTTATATATTTGTATCAACCTATGGAATAAAATACGCAGATGAATTACTATTTCTATACAAAAACTTACAATTTCTTGTAAGTATTTAGCAATCACCATTTAAAATTTACTTATTATTTTTGAAGTTATGCTTATAGTAATTGTAAAGTATTCTTATAGTAATCAGTTGTAATTACATTATGGGAGATTTTTGTGATTATAGAGAGTATTCAGAATCTTCAATTCATAAGACAACTACTGATTTGTGGAAGAATCAAAGAGAAATTTGCAATAACCCTGAAAGAAAAATAAAAGAAATGCCAAGGTGCTCCCAAAGTGCCCGCATAAAAATACATTTTCTTCATTGTACAACCTGCTTTATTTTAAAAACGTGGAAATTTCTGCCTTAAATAAATCATAAAAATTACATCCCTTGTCACACAAATCAAGTGAATGGGTAACCTATCTACCCAGTTCCCCCACTGGGACATCAACAGTCTGGCATTTTGTTCTATGGCATTTTGTTCTATGGCATATTGATGACAAGACTGCTGCATTCTTTGTGGCTAATCTATGCCCTGTTAGTAATTTTGTCCTAAATAGTACAGATAAAGCCACAACTTGGATGACAGTAGAAAGCCATGTGGTAGAGAGAAATGAGAACTGCAACCTGAGCCAGGTTGTTCTACACAGAACATTACCTCCGACAAACCTGAGTCTTCATATTCTGCAGTTGACGTTGGCATTGCTGAGGGTTAGCTGCAGGAGCTCTCAACTCTTGAAAGGAAGACAATGGCCCAGGCAGAAAATATTCTCAAGGAACTGAATTTTGCAACAACTAAGTGAGCATGAAAGAGAACCCCATGCCTTGGTTGAGACCCTAGTACTGGCTGAATCCTTGATCACAGCCTTCTGAGACTACTAAAATATACTGCCATAAAGCATGTCCCAAATCCACTAACTAGAGTAGACAGAAAATGCCTTATATTTTAGAAGCCTTTCAACATGAGTTACTTTTTGGGAGGTTCTTTAGGCTCATTTTTTCTCCTAATATTATCTTAGCACACATAATAAAAAGTTTTCCCCTGTCCGAGCTTAGTGTTTAAACTTCTATGTTTCCAGATATTAAATGACCTCAGTGATAATTTAGAAGATGAATTTACTATTATTTACTGGTAGATATTTGACTCATAAAGACAAGTGCTACATATAATTACCATTGTAAACATAGTTCTAAAATTTATCCAATGTGAAGATACCAGAACATTTATATTTCTCACAAATTTCTGATTACTTTAAACCATAAATTATCACCTTTTATTTCTTAACCTAAAATGTAATACTGTTCTTTTGAGCACAAAAAAAAATTAACTTTTCTGTTTGCATGTTCTACTATTTCTGAGATAATATGTTTTCTTTTTTTAAAAACTTAGGATCCAGCTACTTCTATGAGCTACAAATGATGTACAGGTGTATAGGTGTTTATAAGACTTGAGAAAGGTATCAATTAATTGTTCTTTACCACATTTACATTTCAGGGTTTTTGTTTGCTTGTTTGTTTTTTATAGTTACTAAATAAGAACAATTAGTTAGTTACAATGTTGTGTTCTGCAACATGGAAATTCTTTGTATTCAGTCAAAAACCTTTAGCAGTTCCAGTTACATTAACCGAATACATACTTTCTGACCTGATTATTGTGGCATCATGTAGAGTGTAGACACAGATTTAGTATCTATTCTAACTTTTTTGAAATATAAGCAATGTTAGAAATTGGTTATGAGACTCTTGGGATTTAGACAATTTTCAAAGTTCATGCTTCACTTAAGATGCATATGAGAAATAGAGAGAAAAATGTTAACCCTGGAGCATCATGAAATGTTAGGAAAATATAAATGAAAAATATTTTTGACATTCTATCATAGAAATAAAAAATCCTTTTTATGTTAATTTTTTCCTCCCCCCAATTTATTTTCTTCTTTATGAATTGGGATATAAATTAACTAGATAGTGCATACACATAATTTCAAAAATCTAAATAGCACTAAAGGCTTATTAAAAATAACAACAGCAACATGAATTTCTCCTTAATTGCACTTTCCAACCTACATTCACATACATATTTATTCCTACACCAGAAGTTAACTACTTTCAACTCTTCTCTTTCTGACTGTTTTCACATCCATGTTATTAAATAATTTATGTTTAATGCTAGCTCTTCATTCATCGATTTTAACCATTGTCTATTGACTTTCTATTGAGGTTGTTGTAGATACTACCCTTCTTAAAACCATCTTTCCTCTATTCTCTCAATATAAAAATACAGTTTTTAGTTAACTATGTATTTAATCCTTTATTATTTTGATTATAATTTGCTTTGGACCCAAGCAGTATATTATAATTATGTTTTCTTTCCTTTGCAACTTTTTCTTTTCTTGGAACTAATAGCTGTTTCATTTATTTTAATTAGTTGTCTTTGGATATGAGGCTATTTTCTCTCAGTCTCAGTCAAGATTTAGTGATATGAAAAGGAAATTCTGCCATATATTTCAAACAAAGGTAATTTACTACAAGGATTAATTGAGAGACCCAACAAGAAAAAAATGAGGTAACCTACTAAAACTGCAAGGGTTTAACAAGAGCACAAGGTTACTGCCACCCTTAAGGTCAGACTACAGCGACCTGAAGTGGTATTTTTAGAGTCCCGAAACTGGGGCCTAAGGCAGGAGTAAGACCCCCTGTGGGACTGTTTAGCTGAAACTCAGACTAAAGAGGAGGGGCTGAGCTGCCAGTTCAGGAATCCTAGAGGAGATACAGCTGCTGTTAGAGATGCCGCTCAAAGCTAGAAACCGAATGCTTAAGGAATGTACTTCCCATTGTACAGAGCTAAGGAAGACAGAGAACAGAGATTTGAAATATCAAAACACACATGTGCATCAGTTTTCTATTGCTGCATAACAAATTACCTCAAAGTTAGCTACTTAAAATAATAACCATCGTTACCTTACAGTTTCCATGGGTCAGGAGTCTGGGAACGGCTTAACTGAGTCTTCTGCTCATGGTCTCAAAAGGTTATAACCAAGGATTTAGCCTATAAGGGGATCTCAACTCAGACTTGAGCTTCTCTTTCAAGTTCACTTGGTTATTGCAGAATTCAGTTCTCTGCGGCTGTCGGAATGAGGCCCTCAGCATCTAAAAGCCACCCCTCCCAGGAGGCAGCATACAACATAGCTGTTTTCTTACTCAAAGCCTGCAGGAGGCTCTTTCTCCAGTCTGCTACAATGTAGTCTTTTATAATTCCATCATAGCCACAAGTTCCACGCATGCTCAAAGAGGGATTGAATTAAAAGCAGTGTATACACGAAGCAGGAATATTTGGGACTGTCTTGAAATTCTGCCTACCGTAGTATATGTGTAATTTTCCACACGATCAAAGAAGCAAGACTATCAGTTTTATTTTTATCCTCCTAAATCGCTCTATAGGACCCACTGATATATCTGCCCCCATCTGAGACGGCTGCTTTCTACTCTGCTACAAAGCTGATAGCCTAAAAGTATCACTCTTTCTTTTTTGGATTCTTTCTTTATCTTGGTTACTCCATCGTTACATAATTCATTGCTTCCTGATTTGATACATGGAGATAAACTTCAGAAACTTTGCATGACTAAAAATGTTTAATCTTATTTTTTAAAATTGTCCTTATATTTATAATAAATCTATATTTATTTTTTATTATATTTCGTAAGATTATCTGCCATTTCTTATTTTAAAAATCCTGTAAGTAAAATGTTATTTTAATATAATAAAATAATTTACTAATTTAGTTTTTACAAAAACACTTGGTTAAGAAAAAAATAATATTCTAATAAAAAGAACTTTAGAAATGCACTTAAAATTACTGTTACTGATTAACATTTCTTAAAAAATTTAACAAAGGCAATAGGCAGCTAAGTTACAAGGTTGTCAATAATATGCAAAAAGCTCTCGCACACTTTAAGAAAAAAAGACAACACAATATGGCATGATAATTCACCAAAAGAGCAGATTCAAATGGCCAAGTACTCATGAAACATGCTCAAATACAATATTAAGGGAATTGAAGCTAAATTAACACTGATTTCTTTTCAATCCATTTAACTGGAAAAAATTTAAAAGCACTATAAAGTGGGGGAAAGTATGTTTTCATTCATTGTTGTTGGAAATGTGAAGTTTACAGCCTATTAAGAACACAATTTGGCCATTAAAATGAAAAAACGTATGGCTATAAGTAACAGAAAATCTAATATGCAGTGGTGAAACAAAATAGAATTTTCTTTCTCATAAAATAATCCTGGAAGTAGTCAGTGTGGTTAGGACACTCCATAGTCATTAGAGTCCTGCCCATAGCTACCACCTTAGCCCAAAACTTACATCTCATGACTCAAGATGAATATTTGAGTTGCAGCCATCACATTTAAATTTCAGTTAGTATATGAAGGAAAAAGTCCAAAAGGGCTCATTGCTTCCCTTTAATGGCATTTTTTAGAAATTGTGCTTATATTGTTTAGTGACATAGACACTTTCAGATACAGGAAAACCATATGGTCAATTAAAATGTAAAGGATATATTTTAAGGAAGTAGATGAGTATGGTTATTAAGAGATGATCAGCCATATATTCTTTGATAGAGCAAAAGAAAAAAGTTATAGCATACAAAATATGTGTTTGAGTATATGTGTTGTAACATGTTTATAAGGGGAGAAAATAGGAAACTAAATGTACGTGAAAGGGGCACTCTTAAATAACTTGGGATACATTTACATTATATCTATGGAACCACTGAAATATGTTAATTAAAGGCATATATGTGTCTTAGAAGTATAATCACAAACCGTTGCTAAGTGTGAAAAAAGTTGTCATATATATCTACCTATATATACCTATAGTCGTTATCATTTTGTGATTATGAAATACACTAATGACTCTGAAGGCACTTTGAAATATAAAGAGTGTCACGTAAATACAAGGACTCTTTATGCAATACCCATAGCATAAACTTCTAGACACTGGATTAACTCATTCAACAGATGTTCTAACTTCATTAGTGTGTCCCCTGTACTGCACAGGTTTGGAATTTAAACCGTATATTTTTCAGACTCCTTTATATCTGGAGTTTGGGGTATGATTTAGGTTCACCAATCAGATACATCCTTAGAAAACTAAAATGTAGATCTGAGGTAAGTGGGAAGAGAAGCAGAGAGTGCAGTGCCATCGCGCCTGTGTGGATCACACAGACAGCAAATCCTGGAGCAGAGAGCTGAGCATCAGAATCCTGACTCACAAGGTGGCATTCTCATCCATCGTGGAAGCAGAAACAGCTCCCTTGGCTGCCCAGGTCTGTGGTGTCACTTAAGAGATCATTTCTGGATGCTCAGCCTGAAGTCTATTCCATTGGCTTCGCTAATAATTCTTTAAATCATTCAATATTGTGTAATAAATCCCTTACTGCTTAAACTAGCAAGAGTAGATTTCCCCCCCCCCCCAGGAAAGTGATCCTTCTCCAGTGTAGCAGGATTGCTTATATTAATCTGAAAGCACTGAAAAACATCTCTGTACTTCTGTATATAGTAGTCCTATAAAATAGTCTTAAAATATAAAACATGCAAATTCTCATAAATCTTTAAGATTTATAATTTTGCTAAAATGACTGAGTCATATCAAAGCATGACAGATTAACAATTATGTGACAAGAATCTAATTTCTATAAAACTGCAATGCTATGTTATCTGACTGGACTAATTTCCTAGTCTCTCCCTCTTTTTCTCACACCTTAAGCAATGAAAAAAAATGGCTATTAGATTTTATCTGTCTCTCCGTTCATCCTTTGTTAGTCAAGTACATATTTATTAAAATGCTGTGGATATTAGCATAAACTTCTTATTTATAAGAAAAGTATACAGGTACAAGATACTGCATGACTTATGTTCTCTTTCTCCACCCACCCGTATGGCCCAATGCAACCTTGTCACAGTGATAATAAGACATATTATTCACATTTATTACTATATTATAATGAATTATTGAAAAAATGACTTTCCACTAAAATAGAGATATCCAGCCAAAGGAAGGCCAGACCTTCTGGGACTGGCAGTTCAATGAAAGTTAGAAAAATGTGCTCTGACAGCACATCCTTTCATCAACTGAAGGATTATTAATGTATAAGCCCAGCAGTTTTGCCACTGATGAAGAGAGTATGACATTGGAAAAATCCTGCCTTCAGCTAGATAAGCATAGCCCACAGCATCCCTGCTCTTTGAGTTGACACATCCATATAATTTTCTGCCATGTATCTAATTATCTACACAATGAAAAGAAGGATAAGAAAAGAAGGTGGGCTGGAAGGACAAAAAGGAGTTAACCTCTACGCCTTCAACCACAGGACACGTCTGTGTTCTCTCATAAATACTGTATTCAAAATCATTGCCAATGAAGGTCATTCACTTTTATATAGAATAAAACACAATAGCAATGTAATATTCTTAATCTCCTGTACAAATTTCCTTCCATGCATTACATTTCTATCCCTCATTTCTTTTGTCTCATGTCAAGTCATCTATTACAGTGGCTCTAACATGCTTACTCCCCAATCTCTTACTGGCCCTGCTTCAAATCACTTACTGTAGGTGATTAGCTTCAGTGTGTGTCTGAGCCTGTTATCACAGCCTGCTCTCTTCACAGCGAAGTCTTTTATGGGTTCCCGTCCTCATTTAGGATGTAAAAGAGTCAGGAGAAAATCTGTGTTTGCTGAGAACTATGTGGTTTAGTTTGTTCACAGTTTTAAGCAACTAATTGCTCTGCTTTGTTTTCTTGATTAAAAAACACAAATCCAGCAGGAGATACACTGTTTAATTAAAAAATAACAAGTGAAGTCAATCTAAAAATTGAAAAGAGTAAGGGGCTGCTGTGTAATTGAATCATTAAATACAAAATCAAATGTGAAGCAACCATAAGAATACACAATATAAAATATGCTTACTTTAGGGTAGATTGAAATCAGATCACTGATTTTGCCTCTACAAATACCAAACAAAATAATAATAGTAATGATAATAGTAAATACATGCACCAGAAATTTTTTTTCTTCAGAAGCAATCCATTAGCAAAAGAGACACAACATACTGCCATAAAATTTGAAAAGCAGTTGTCCAAAAAAATATATATATATATTACATCAAAATGTTGCTATGTTTGTGTACTGATTCAATCTGCTCTCAGAAAATATGTAGGGGACAGAAAATGTGTTTAGAAAGTCCTCAGAATGTTCAGTAGCACTTGCAAATGTAGACCATGGCACACTGAAGGACCGAGCCTGCATCTAGAAAAAGTTATGAAGGAAACAATCGCAGTGAAGTTTCAGTTAAAGCAGGAAAAACATCCACCTACTTGTCTATTTAGAATGAAATAAAAAAAGTGGAGAGAGAAAATAAAATCATCATAGGTCTGTCTAGGTAATTATTCTAAGCAAGAAACAGGGAGCATGGAATCTACAAGACTCTCTTAGGGAGCAGAGTGCTGGGGTTAGGGATGGAGAAGTAGACTGAGAATCCTAGTGGTGTCCTTCACGTCACTCCACAGAAATCCTCTTTACTTCTCCCTCTGCTGAATGGGAAAATGGTACACTTGCTAGGGAGAGACAATCCAATGAAGTAAACTGAACAATCAGAGCTTTAGGCCTGCAGGGGCCAAAGGAAAACTTCACCCCTAAAGGCTCATTAATAAAAATCACTGACAAATTTAGATCAATAAGAATAAAAGACATCTTATTATTTAACATGCTGGGAGAAAGCAAAGCATGGCAGAATCACAAGAGAGTAATGTCCCCATTTTCCATTGGGGTACAGAGCTTATATATACCCTTCTCCATAGGAAAAGGAGAAATGGGGATGTAGGAGTAAATGATTCTTAGGGGGATGCAATGGGCCTGGAGAACATACAGTGACCTGGGACAAAGTCTATTTGGCCTGCGGAGCAGACAATGACTGGTAAATGATTCTCTATAAAACACTGAATGTGACTGAAATATAAGAAAGTAGTTTGTGATAAAAGTTAGTACAGGTGTGTTGACAGACACTAGTCTTCCTTCCTGTGATATGCATTAAGTTAATGAAAACTCAGGGAAAGGACCAGAGGTAATTTTCTTCTTTGGCAGGTCCAAACTTTAGGCAGATAAAGGAACAGCTTCATCCTGTGCTTTGGAGAGTGACAGAGAATTGAGTGACAGGAGGGGTTGGGGAGGTTGGAAAGAACTTGAGGCTGCTTCTTTATTTCAGCCTGTCAAAGCACCATATTTGGGGGGTAATAGCTTTTTGCATCCCAACAGACCTCTAAACTCAACTGCAGAATTTTAATTCCATGGGACTAGGATATATTTCAGGATTGGTGAAGAGATCCTGGTAGATTCTATTTAATACAAGTACAGAAGAAATGGTACAACTTGGTTCCTCCATCAAAGGCTGCACATCCCCAGCTGAGTTCTCCCTGCCCTATCCGCAAACCTAATATATCAGAAAAATGGACATAAGGTAATACTCAACCCCAAACTCCAACTCTGAGTGAAGGACAGACAAATCACAGATAAGCAGTTACTCTCACACACACCTCCCCCATATGAAATCCTACAATGACTTCCCGTGATATGTAGAATTCAGTCCAATTCCTTAATTCTGGTTATCATGGACTGAATGTGTCCTCTCAAAATTCATGTGTTGATGCCCTAACTCCTAGTACCTTAGAGTATTACTGTATCTGGAGATACGGCATTTTGAAAGGTGATTAAAGTTAAAGGAAGGGCTCTGATCCAATGAGACACAGAGAAAGGCCACGCAAGCACACAGCGAGAAAATGACCACCTGCAAGCCAAGGACAGAGACCTCAGGAGAAAACAAACATGCCAACACATTCATCTTAGACTTCCAGCCTCCGGAACTATGAAAAATATATTTCTGTTGGTTAAGCCACTCAGTCTGTGGCAGTATTATTATGGCAATCAAAGCAGACTAATACACTGGTACACTGGTGCATGAGAATTTACATGATCTGCACATAACTAATCCCTCAGCCCCTTTTATTCACTGTGGCCTAGCTCTGTTTTCTTCTCACTCTCTCAATTTTTTTTCTCCTGAAACATTCTGACCACCTCCCCTTGCCCAGTACCTAAGCCCTTATTTTCCTTCTCAAGATCATCATATGGCTGAATTATTCTTTCCATCCTAGTCCCAGCTCAAATGACATGTATAATTAAAGAGACCTTCTCTGATCACCCAATATATCTCACACTATTTGCACCTAGAACATTGTCTGGGACATAGCTAGCACTTGATAAATATATACTAAAGAAATGAAAAAGATAATAAGAAAGTTAAGAAGAGTTCACCTAAAATATAGAATGGATGAACTATCGGCATTGCAATCCCCAAGCATGGGAAGGATGCAAAGAAGTCGTGTAACATCCATGCAATCATTAGGTTAGTGCAAGTAGGGATGGAGGGAGCAATACAGGATGAGAGAAACATGAAAAAGAGGAACGAAGAAATGGCTTAGAAGAAGACAGCTAAAACAACAGAAAAATAATCCCCGAGTAATCCTCTCACTAGCACAGCAGCTAAAGTGGACCTAAACTCAGTAAAATGTGAGCAAAATGATAAGATGTTAACCAACAGAATGAAGTGAAAAGAGAAATGCCGATCTAAGAAAACAAATGAGGATCAAACAGCACACTAACAGACATAATGCACAAGTTAGAAACAACCAGTGTCGGAAAGGATAAAGCAAAATAATCAGACGTCTGGTGTGGAATAAAGACTTGAGATGGCCACTGTGTGCTGAGGTGAAATTGCCAAAGAGTAAAGCAATTAGAGTGAATATAATAGTAATAACATGTCCAAGGTACTATTTTTACTATCTTCTCTGTATTCTTGTTTCATCACAGAAAGAGGATTTCATATACAATCTTCTGCCCCTGTCACTACCTTTCTCTGGTTTCCCAATGGAAAGAAGGGTGATTTATCTGGTCAGTGAGAGTCTAACATCCTTGTCCAAAGTTGCTAGGTAGAGATGATGTGTTAAATTCTGCTACGCTCTGGTGCACTTTCTGGGCTTCATTGGGTTCACAGCAAGCATGATCCTCTATCCAGTTTCCTGGGTAAGAGCTTGGTCGAACCCTAACAGATATCAGTTTGAGGCATTGGTTTAAGCCTTACCCACCTGTCTAGTTACACTGAAAGGAAAAGAAAAGCTGAAAGTTTTATAGTTCTTGTTCATTCTCAAGTCAGAGGGCAGGAGTATAGTTATTAATAGTACTTTCAAATCAGTACATGGAATACAAATGTCAGGTTTTGAATATTCATCTGTATTAATTTTATTCTAAAGGTGTTCTAGTTCAGAGATAGATTTCTTATCAATGCTTTTACAGTGACAAATGTATTGGCTTCCTCTCATTTCACATCTTAAATGTGGTGTAAGATGATCAAAGAAAGGTAAAATGTCTCATGCAAGTAACCTAACACTCTAAAATTGAAGGACAAGGGAAAATTATTTTTCTCTGACTATAAAAAGGAAGGAGGAAGCTGAAGCCTTTTTCCTAAAAGGGTCTCTCTCCTCCTTGCTCTATTTGATATGTAAAGAAAATCTCTTTAAGAGCCAGAAGTGTCTGCTTGAGATTTAATGACCGAAAGCATCTTCAGTTACTGAGGGTTCAGAGCTTTTTCATTCTAGGGAGACAATGTTCTAGTCTCCCTCTTAACCTGGGGCTTAACCTAGGGATCTAATTAGGACTGTAACCATTTGGCCCTCAGGGATCAGAACAACTAACTAAAGAAATGGCTACAGATTTAATCCTCTTGGGATATAAAGGGTATTCGGGAGGCTAGAGCTTTCATAAGAGCACTGAGAAATCCAGGAAAGTTTTATTTCCCCACAAAAGATAAATAAAGTTTTATACAGAGATCAAATTAATGCAAAAAGATAACATATAATTAAAGACAAAAATCCTCAAAATGAAGATTTGAATCTACAGAAGTAAAGTACACATTCTATTTATTTATTTACTTATTTATTTATTTTACTTTTTAATAAAATAATTTATTTTTAACTGAAACATTGATTGTACATATGTATGAGGTACAGAGTACTATTTCAATATATGTATACAATGTCTGATGGTCAAATCAAAGTAGTTAGCATTTTTATTGTCACAAAAATTGATCATGTCTTTGTAATTAGAAACTTTGAGCTCCTCTCTTCTAGCCATTTGAGAACATACAATAAATTATTGTTAATTATAGATACCTGGCTTAACGTACACCACTAGGATTTATTTTTTCTGTCTACTGCATATTTCTACCCATTAACCAGCCTCTCCCTATCCTTCCCCCCACCTTCCCAACCTCTAATAAACACAATTCTACTCTCTATTTCTAAAAGTTCAGATTTATTTATTTATTTATTTATTTATTTTAGCTCTCACACATGAATGAGAACATGGAGTATTTATGTCTTTGTCTGACTTATTTTACTTAATATAATGTTTTTCAGGCTCATCCATGTTGCTCTGAATTGTAGGGTTTCATCCTTTTTGGTGGCTGAATAGTATTCCACTTTATATATATCCCACTTACTTTACTAATTCATCTGTCAATAAACACCTAAGTTTATTTCATATCTTAGCTATTGTGAATAGTTTTTCAATAAACATGAGGGCAGAGATATCTCATCAGTGTGTTAATTTCTTTTCCTTTGGATAAATACTCAGCAGTGTACTTGCTGGACCATACGGTAGCTCTATTTTTAGATTTTTGAGGAAACTTCATACAGTTTTCCACAATGGCTGTATACTAATTTACATTTCCACTGAGTTCCCTTTTCTCTGCATTCTAGCCAGCATTTGTAATTTTTTGTCTTGTTGATAATAGCCATTCTATCTGAGAACTGATATTTCATCACAGTTTTGAGGTGCATTTCCCTGATGATTAGCAATATTGGGCACTTTTTCATATACCTGTTGGCCATTTGTATGTCTTCTTTTGAAGAAAATTAATTCCAGTATGCTTAACTGCATGCTATATCTGGATAAGTAGTTGGACTTTAAAAATAAAAATTCCTTAAGAATTCAGGTAGAAAAAGTCACCTACAAAAGGAAAAAGTTAAACTGCCCTTAGACTTTTCTACCCCATTATCAAGTGTCCAAATATAATAGAACAGTTGCTGAAATTTTGAAATAAAATATGACTCAAGGATGTTAGACCCGAGTAATCTGTCTTTCATTTCAATGTGTAACAGACAGGTATCCTCATACATGCACGACTCCTTTTTGAAAAAATAAAAACAAAACAACGAAAGCAAAGCAACTAGGTAAAATTCAGCCAAAATAACACAAATGGTAAAAAATATGGTAAAAGGATTAATTTAACATTCTATTTCAAACAATAAAGCAATATCTCTGAGTTGTAGGGAAAACTAAATACAACTCAAAAATAATGTATGTAGTCAGACTTTGAGTAAAAGGAGAAGAAATATTATCAAACAGAAAAAAAATTACAGAGCACATCATCCATGAACCTTTCTGGAAAATTCAACATGCCAGTGGAATTCAATCAACTAAGAGATATATGGCATGCAGACATCAAGAGTTAGATTTTGAATTTTAGAAATACTGCGAGATAATGAGCACTTACATACTCTTTCAGTGAAAGTGTAAATGAGTAAAATAGTTCTAGGTAATAATTTGTAAAAAAAAAATAAATATATATATATGTGTGTGTATGTATGTATGTATATATATAGAGAGAGAGAGAGATCTTAATGTTTACATCTTTTGTTCCAGTGATTTATTTTTAGATTTTATCCGGAAGAAGTTATTAAAAATTTGAAAAAAATATAACTGATTAAAGGCAGTGATGTCAGTATTACTTATAAAAGGATAAAATTCTTAACTTCCTAATATATTATGGACTGATATGCCACCATTTTATAAAGCAATGCTTTATAAGAATATTTAAATTATATGGAAAAAGAGCTGCAATATATTATTAATGTCATAAACTAAGCTGTAAAACTAATACAAACTATAATCCTTAATTAACACATGAATAGAAGAATACAATCCAAAGTCTTTTTAAAATATATGTTTCACTTTAGATTTTTGGTTTTTTAATTGACAAGTAAAAATTGTATATTTCATGATGTACAACATGATATTTTGATATATGTACACACTGTAAAGTGGCTAAATCAAGTTAATTAACATATGCATTACCTCACATACTTATGACTTTTTTTTGTGGTGAGAACACTTAAAATCTATTCTCTTTGCAATTTTCAAACTTACAATATATTATTATTAACTATAGTTACCATGACACACAGTAGATCTCTTGAACTCATTTCTCCAGTCTAACTGACATTTTGTGTCCTTTGATTAATATCTACCCAATGCCCCCGCTCCAACTTCTGATGATCACCATTTCACTTCCTAAGAGTTCAACTTTTTAAATTCCCATACAAGTGAACTCATGTGGTATTTGTTTTTCTGCGCTTAGCTTATTTTACTTAAAATAATGTTCTTCAGGTTTATCGTGTTATTGCAAATAACAGGATTTCCTTCTTTTTTATGGCTGAATAGTATTACATTGTATATGTATATATGTACATACATACATATATATACACACATTTTTTATCACATTTTCTATATCTATTCATTCCTTGATGAACACGTAGTTTGATTCCATAACTTGGCTATTGTGAATAATGTTGTAAGGAACATGGGAGTGCAGATACTTTTCCAAAATACTGACTTTGCTTCCTTTGTAGATATACTCAGTTGTGGGATTGCTGGGTCATATGGTAGCTCTATTTTTAATCTTTTGAGAAAACTCTATTCTGTTTTCCATATGGTTGTGTTAATTTACATTCCCACCAACAGTGTCCAAGGGTTCCTTTTCTCCACATCCTTCCCAGCACTTATCTTTCATCTTTTTTTAAATTTTATTTTATTTTTAATTGACAAATAAATAGTTGTATATATTTAAGAGTACAATGTGATTATTTAATACACATACAAGTTGTAGAATGATTAAATCAGACTAACATATCCATTACCTCACATAGTCATCATTTCTTTGTGGTGAGGACATTTAAAATCTCCTCTTTTAGCAATTTTGAAATATACACTGCATTATTATAAACTATAGTCACTATGCTGTGTGATAGATCATGAGAACTTATTTCTCCTGTCAAACTGAAACTTTGGACACTTTGATTAATATCTCTCCTTCCCCATCCACCATGGGGAAGAAACCATTCTTTCGTTTTTGGTTCTGCAGCTTGGTGTGCTTGTCTATGTATTTATAGCTATGTGAATAAAACTTTCCCTTAAAGACTAAGGTCTTTGTCATCCTTCTCTTGTTATCCTTTGTCATCCTTTGTCATCCTTCTCTTGTTATCCTTTGTCATCCTTCTCTTGTTATCAGAGATAGTCAACAAAATTTATTGATCAAAGTTTTATATACAGCATAACTGTTGCTACTTTCTCAATCCTCAAAGTAACAGTACCCAGCAGGAAGGCTCTGATTTTATGGTATGCATCAAGATTAGTTATGAATGCAATTTTTTTCAGCACAAAAATCTAATTAGGAAATTTCAAGCCAAGACATTTACAAAAGCCTGTGTAAAAAGTCTTGGCTTCAAAGATACTAAAAATCTTCCTGTTTCTTTTATTATAATTTTATTAGTTTGTTATAGTGTTAAACTAATTAGTTTTATTCCCAATACCAAAACTGCATATAAACAATTCAAGTCTGTATGGTCTACTATGATTCATAACTATCATTATTATGATTTTTTTCTGATAAAATTTTTAATGATCTTAGATAAACATTCCAATTGCTGAATTTTGTTTTGGCTAGGCAATATTAAAAAAAAATTGAATTCCTTCTCAGATTCTGGTTTTATTCTGACACAAGGGCATTTCCTTAATTTTTATTTTTCCACAAACTTTTTGAAGTACCCTCATATATAAACCAACAGGTGATTAATTTAGTCTACTTAAATTTATATTGTATATTTTACATACATATTGTATATTATATGTGTAATTTTAAAGTAAAAATATATGGATATATTAATATGTATATATTCTATTTGTACATATAGGCATATAGTGTACATACACATAATTTTTATATCTACACACATATCTGTCTTCGTTGGTGAAGAAATTCAAGGTGATTGAATAAGAGATTTTATCTAGTATGTATTTGTTTATGTAGAAATATTTATCTTTATATAGGAAAAGGAATACGGTTTTATTGTGTAATTCTTATGTATTGTGTTTATTGTGTTCTGTACTACAGCATTATTTCTCTCTCTTTATCAATAATGATAACACATTATCTGCCAAGAAGTTTTGGTAATTTGAAAAGCATTTGTTACAGAGCTCTAAAATTAAATTAAGAAAAATATTTCAGTTGCAGAAGATATATAATAAAATACTAATGAGTAATGAGTTCTCTTTTACTACTTAACTACATTGAAACAAATAGCAACTGAGTAAAACTGAATGCACCTTAATCTACATCTAAAGTCAGAGTAGTAATCGAGATTGGATCAATGATCTGGATAGTAAATGTTATATACCATGGTGTATCAGATAAGATAAACATTTATTAAGTGCATATTATATGGACTATGCTAAATAAGAATAAGACACAGTCACTGCCTTCAAGAAGTTCAAAATGTAATCAAGGAAAACAGCAATATAAAAAGTTAAATAATATTTTGCAACTATAACAAAAGTGATGTCACAAAGAAGTACACGAGTAACTTCCAAACAAATTATTCAACAATATTGCATCTGGGTATGAAGGAAAGAGAGTCCATGTTGACAGGAGTGGTATGAGGTTGCCTTATGGCCAGGGTAAGGGCATGAGGAAGGAATTGGCACTGCCTAACTACTGGAAGGTTCAAGAAGGCCATCCACAAATATATGGACTTTGTTTTTCCACAGAGTTAATGTCATAAAGGAAAGCTACCTTTGTATTTCTTTTTTGGAAACGAATTTATGAAAACCTTAAACCAGATAGAAAAAAAAAATGGATTTCATCTCATCCAAAGAAGGGATAATGATATACTCTCAAAGAGTTGCAATTAGCATTATGAGTTATTGATTGCCAATTTTCCCAGTTCTCCTTCAAAGTTAACAAATGAAATAAGAACAAACTATATACAATTTCTAATGGACAGTTCGGAAGTATCACTAGACTTTAGTACTCATTCATTTATTCACTAAAGGAATACTAAAACAAATTCATCACACAATATTCATTGAGTGACTAAACAGAACAAAAAATATGACTTCCACTGTTAAACTTACCTTTAAGTGCAGGAGAAAAAAGTGTATAAAATCTGAAATAACATCTGTCATTGTTAAGAAAATAAAGCAAAGTAAGAGAATAGAGGAGGAAGGGGAGAGAGGCTACTTCAGACACGGTAAACAGGTACAGTCACTGTGAACATGTGGCATTTGAGAAACACTCAAATCTCAGCCCTCAGGAAGTTTAGGCAATAAAATCCTTGTTAATAGTTCTCTTTAGACCATATTTATAATTAAACTTGTAATCTGGCCAATGGGTATATGTGAATGTGCTTAAGTAGAGCTTTGTTCTAGTGTGTGTAAATGTTACGGAGATTTATGTCTCCAACATAACTATGTGTAGTAAATCTGTCACCATAGTATGTCTCATTCCCTGACACAAATGTTAAAGAGGATGCTCCATTTATAAACATAACCAATAAAATAAAGGTAGAATGAAAACGGGAGGTAGGGGGAATGGGTAAGAGAGGAGAGGAGGCCCTGCCAAGAAAAAAACAGACTCAAAGCAGCTCAAAATAGCCTGAGTTAAAAATCTGGAACTGAAGCATCACCCACTAGCTAGGATTTCATATTCTCTCTCTTTAACATTACCTCCTAATGGTGAAATGTATATGGAGCAAGTATTCAGCCCTCAGAAAACTGGGGTAGCTTCATGAGAACATAGAAGAATAAAAGTTTTTCTCCTTCTAAATATAGTATTAAATTTTTATTCTGGCAGATCTCTGAGGCTGTGTATAAATCATTTCTTTTTAAAACAAACAAAAAAAGTATAGTGTCAAAATGAAAATTCCAGTCTACAATTAACTCTCGATTATTCACAGTGATATTTTTACCAGTGAGAAAAACTGAGAAACAGAGAACCGCATTATGTGTCCAAGTGCACACACTGCCTTTCTTTCTTTTTGTTTCTTCCTTCCTTTATATTATTTTTTCTTTCTCCCTTTCTCCCTTTTAACCTTTCTTCCTCCCTCTTTTCTTCCCTCCCTCCTTTTCTTTCCTTCCTTCCTTCTTTCTTTCTCTTTTCTTCTTCCTTCTCTTCTTCCCTTCCTTCCTTTCTTTTATCTTCTTCCTTTTCTTTTTTCTTTCTTTTCTTTTCCTTTCATGCTTCCTTCCTTTTTTAATTAATTTTTCTTTTTTAAAAATATTGAAAATATACAATTTTCTTGATTTCTAAATCCAGTGTTCTTTCATGATGCCCCTTAATAAGAAACAATATCATCCATCACATAAATCCTAAGCAAAAAATACTTCTCCAATTCTTCATTTATAATTATTTGAACAGGTACTAATCACTGTTTTAGGTATGAGGAATACAGAGATTTCAAGATATTTTATACTCTCAAGAAAATCATAATCTAGGAATAGAGATGGTGACAGAGTTGCAAAGTGCATTTTGGAAGCACTGATAAAAGACACCTAAAACAAACCAAAGTTTAGGGAAGAGTGGCTGGAGGAACTAGTGGTACCTAAGATGATTCTCCAAGGACAAATAAGAGAGGGAAATGTAACCTCACATGAAGCACCAAGGTGAGAGACAGCATATACATGAGTCTGAAGCAAAAAATAGTGAGAAGTGAAGTTAGAAAGGAGTAAAACATTTGTATTAAAGAAATATTCAAAGAAATTGAATAGGATTACAAGCAGATTTGGGAAATAAATTGGATATAACATCAGCAGGGCTTGGTGTCTGATTGATTGAGTATGGGAACTGGATAGAAGAGTAATTATCAAATTCTAAATTGGCTTTTGGAAATCAAGATTTGAGCCAGTTTACAATTGTGTTTAGTTATAAATATATTGAGATTAAGATTCTCAAATTCAGAAAAGAATCTCTGACCTGGAGCTAGAGACTTTAGCAGTCATTAGCATGTGAATAGCACCTGAAACCTTGAGGCTGTGTAAATTCAACAAAATAAAAAGTGGAGACAGACAGAGAGAGAAAGAGAGACACAGAGTATAGAAGCCTGGGGAGTTCACTCATTCACAAGTAAACTGTGCTAAATGCTAGGAATATATACATTTTAAAGTGAGTAAAAATGTACTAAAAATCTATTTTAAAAGTAAATGAACACTATAGATATTAAAAGGTTATAAATATATTGGAAAATGACAAGTTTTGAGGGATAAGTGGAGGGAAAAGAGCTCATGATAAAAACACTGGAGAAAAGGAACAGTCAAAGAAATCAAATGAGTGGCAAGTTTAAAGGAGAGAGTGGTCAGAAGGACAAATAGCAGCCAAAAGGTTCAGCAAGATACAAACTGACAACTTAGCATTGTCAGTCAAATGCTGGGAGCGGAGCCAGTGAATTCAAGAATGAAAACACTTTCAAAAGAAACGACAGTGCATGCGCACTAGACATTTAATGAGAAGAGAGGTGTAGAATCAAGGGTGCATGAATCTTTTAGGTGGGAGAAAACTTTTCTAATTATGGAATGGCTTAAATTTTCCAACCTCAATTCCAATTATGTAAGTTTAATGACTGGTTTAAGAACAAATAATCTCTGCTCTCAAATAACTTACATGTCAAGATTGACAAATAAATACAAAGTATGCCAATAAATCTGTAGTTATTCACTATCCCATAATTTTTAAATTAAAGTGTTTCCATCAGTTGTTATCATATTAATTGATAAATGATTACTGAGTGTATACTAAGTGCAAGGCAGTATGCTAGGTGCTGCTGAGGAGAAATAAAGACATCCAACATGTATTTCCTATTTTCAAGGAAAGGTCAGTTTAGCCTATATCTTTTATGAAAGTTTATTTTTCATTAATTTATGGGGAAACTATACTATTAGAAAAATATAAATAATGTATGCTTTAAATGTATGAGTTTAAATGTTCCCACTGATTGTAGAATCAGTACATTAATTAATTAATCATTTCTAAACTATAGTTCTGTAATTATGCCTAGATTATAGTCAAAGATTTCCTTAAACTAGTGCAGCATTTTAATAGATATGCCAATAAAACTTTAGCTATATGTGAATGACAGAAAAATATCATGAAAATTTATTATAATATTTCTCATTATAGGATTCTCACTATAAAGAAAAAAAACACATTTACTACTGCTAACTACTAAAATAAAACACAAAGAAAAATCAATAATTAATGGATTTCTAAAAATACACTTAGAAAATGACCTCTTAATTTCAAATAGTGCCATGCCTATGTGAGCACCTAATAAAATCTGAATTAATGTGGATTTTTATATACAATATGTCCTCATATAACTTGTCCCATAAAACGTAAGGTTTTAGACTACACTGATAAACAGGGCACAAAAATGAATTTATCATTAAGCCCACTATTAATTTATAGCTGCAAACTCTGCTTTACCTACCTATGTTTAAGGATTTGTGTCCTTCTACTAGAAATCTTACATTTTCACAACCTCCTTTTCTTTCACTTACTCTCTAAAAAGGTATGTCACAAGGTCTTTAGTCTTTTCCTCTTTCTACATAGCATTTCCCATATATAGATCATTTTGACTGAACTGCTCATTCTATGGGTATTTCAATATCCAGTTCAAGGAAGTCAAAATTAAGAATTTTTGTCTGTAGGGATGGGAAGTATAAGAAACGTGACAGCTTAATTCATACTTCTTGACACTTAAAAAGAAAAAAATATATATGACCTATACAATATTTTTTTCATCACCAAGTAACATTAATCACTAGGTATTTTCTCCCTATCCCTGGTCTCCATATTTCTTAGTGACCAACCCCTCTGCCCCTCCCCCACCCACACACACACTATGCACTGCACAATGGTTCCAACTCACTTTCCTCTTTCTCCTTAGGTCAAGGATAACTTACTACCAAGTGATTTTTCACAGCTCCTTTTGTTTGTCAGAGTTGTGTGTTATTTGATTATTTTGATAACGATTCTTTTTGCTCTTCTATGAAGAACATGCAGATAAATACTTCTTGGGAAGTGTTTGGATGAAGTTAAGGTGGTGAAAACCACGTTTACACAACTTACTTCTACCTGCTTTCAACACTTCAAGACATTTTCTTTCCATCTCCTGAGACATAAACAAACTTCCATTCAAACTAGTTCCAGAATAGTGCCTTCACTTACTTAGCATATCCTCTCTGCCTTTTCCTTAAAAAAAAAAATAAAATAAAATAATTATCGGTCAAAATTCTGTATCTTCATAGATATTCATTTACCTTTCATTTTCTTCATAAGCTGAGAAAGCCTTTCCTGGCAGAATGAAATAGTAAGCTGTCTTTCCTTTTAAGCTCATTGCATTTTTATTTCTCCTACTACGTAATATCATTCACTGTCTTATCTTCTGATCTCTCCCTTTAGGAGGGATTTTGTGAAAGTGGCCTACACATAGGCAGTAGCAAATAAATATTTCATCAGAGTGAAAGAATGACAGAAACATGAGAAGCACATTGAAGATAAGCTAATAGTTTTAAAAGTATCTGCTAAGATTGGCTATATTTTCATTTCAATTTAGTTTTTCAACCAGCTTATGGGAAAATTTTCCCATCAGAAGGCATATCTGTCTTTTAATTCAAAACAATAGGAACAGTAAACTTTAAATCTTCCCTTGGAGGCCATTAAGTATGCTAATAAGATTCTAAATGTAAGTATTTCATTGAGAATCATATTTATCTGTGTGAAGACAGTGTATTCGAAACTCACAGGTTGACCCTTTAACATGCCAATTATGTAATAGTTTTACTTTCATATAGTCATGTCATTCACTGAGCATTCTTAAATCGAGCTGGTAATTTCTTATTAAAATATCTGTATTTAAAGTATAAATCAGTGTTCAATATATGGTCAAAACACAAGATATTCCATGACATAATGTGAAATTCATTGTGCATTATTAAAGAAACTCACTCCATAACCAGGACCACAGAGGAATTGATTTTGCAACCTTCTAGAGGTTCTAGAGAGTGCTGAAAGATTGAGGAACTATTAATGAAAGATCAATTCAAAAAGAGTTCACCATTTTTGAAATGAAACACCAAATATGCCAGCTCTGAGAAAATAAGAATTTTCAGTAGCATAATGCATCACTTATTTTTTATTGGATAAATACGTTGTAAATGGTACTTATTCTACGTGTTTTAAGGATAGCAGATGAGCAGACTAAAATAAGAAGGATAAAGGGAATATATTTACATCGGGAAAACCATCTACACCTTTATTTTTTGGAAGGTAAACTTTCTTTTACAAACAGAAGTAAGATTTCCAGAAATGGGCTATTAAATAAGCTTATAACCAGGCTCACATCCTCAGAAATAGTTCCAAGCTATGTCAGCACAACAAAACTGCAGCCACCTCCTGGTAAACTTCAAAAATCAGAGGTGATATTTGTTAAAGTAAAGATCCCATCGGGACAAACTCGGGGAAAGTTTATTAAATCTACGTATGCAGTACCCAGTTTCTACAAGTATACCCAAGACTATAAAAATCTGTATTCCAAGAAAGGGCAAATAATGTAGTATCCTTGATAGTACTGTCCTTTCTTATACAGTACATGAATCTACTGTGAATCTACTGCCAGGGAAAAGGTGAGAATCAGAGACGTAAGTATTCCCTGTTTTCTGGGCTTTAACTTTAGCCTTTCAGGAAACCAGCTTTCTTTAATATCCCCCTATGGTGACAGGCAAAGGAAAAAGGAAGGGCAACAGGACGGTGACGACAGACATCTCGCTTGAGTTTTGCCCAAGCATTTGAGAAACAAAGGCACACATTTCTGTAGACATTTCAGCAGTGACTCCTCCTTTGGCATGGGAGCCCTCAGCGCCCAAACAGCTGTCAACACCTCCTCGCTAGGAAAGTTGAGCCGGTACTGGGAACACAGCACAAGAGACTTTGTTATTTAATTCATCAAACTGAACACAGAAAGCTCCCAGGAACACGCACACTACTCCCTAGTCTTCGCTCTACCGTCTATATTTTCATTTCATTCATGGTTTAACCTTTTGTCATATCTTGAATTACCCTGATTTCCCTCTGTCCCTCAGTTCTTGGTATTTCTATTGTCTTCAACAGGATCGGGAGCAGACTTATCGTGCAGATGTCCACCTCTTCCTGATGGAGCGTATCTTGGGTGCCAACGAAAGTCCTGGAAGCACCAGCTCCAGCACCTTCTCTCGATGGGAAGGCGCGTTTCGGGGTAGATTTAGCGGAGGGGAGAAAATCTGTAAATACGAGGATTGCTTGGAGCGGGCATCGCTGGAGCAGTCCTGGAGCACCCGCAGCGGTCGAGCTCCCTCTTGTCGCTAGACATGCCCAGCGCCCTCCCGAGCCTGCAGCGCCTGTCCTGCCCCTGCCAGATTCTGAGACTCGGGTTTCTTTTTAGATGAACCGCCTCGTGCATCGGAGATAGCCACCGCTTCTGCAATTAGGCTCAGGGATGTCATAGGTCCTTCCTTCTTCCCAGAAGGGAAATGCGAAAAACCAGCCCATCTCGGTCTGAGGGGGCGGAGGTTGCTGTCCCCTCGCGTTGCCTGCGCTGGCTGCCCAATGCTGGGAGACAAGGAAAGTCACAGACGCGCGCGTGAGCGCACACACACGCACGCACAGACACATTCTCCTGGGACACCAAAGCGTCAGCTCTCTGGACCTGGCCGCGCCAGGATAGTCTGTCTGCAGCAGTGTGGAGAGGGCACCTTGGCAGGGGACAGGTGAGAGATGGGTCCGGCCAGAAGAATGATTCGGATAGAACTGGGGGGGGGGGGAGAAGTGTTGCAGGAGGGGTAGCTTCTTCCAAGCGTCTTTGCTAAACATGCACACGTGCACACGCACGCCTTCCGAGGTAGGATGAAACTGGGGAGGGAGGGGCAAGGAGGACGTTTATTATGCCGCGCACAGCTCAGTCAGGAAAGTACAAATGCAAGCACGAACCGGTTAGCCGGTCGCCCACTCAGAACAGGTACATCCCGGCTCAGGATCCTGCAGGGATCAAGTGATGACACGTCTCATTAGGAACTTTGTATATTTATGACTCTTTCACTGCTTTTGTGGACATTCCTCACGCGGACGTGGAGGAATCTCCGATCCCAGGCAAGGTTCCTTGAGGAGAAATAATTCTGAGTTAAAAGCAGCCACTAAGTACCTCCCTTATAAACGCAGACGCCCACCCGCATTTCACACATAAAGAAAGGAGAGAGCGAAGGAAAGAGACAGAGACAGAGAGAATTCTCCAAAGGTCTCAGCAATCACATTAGTTGCTTCCCTTTCTTTGTCATATCTGGCACCCTTGCTGAGGGAAGCTGGCTGTCCCATTTCTCCCACGGCCTGGTCCCATCTTCTACCTGCGCCTCGGAGGACGCGGAAATCGGAAGAGGCCTCCAACTTCATCTGGGGTCTGCCTGCCTCCATCCAGACTCCAGCCGGGACTGCCTGGCTTCTCAGGCTGGGCAGTGGCTGCAGTGAGCGGCCAGCCAGCCCAGCCTTTGGGTTTGCGTGGCCTCTAGGCCAGTGAGCTACCGCCCTGGGGGAGGGGGCGACCATCCCTCCCCGAAGACAGGAAGTTAAGAACCCCCCCACCCCCCAGTCTAGAAATCGTCCTCGCTGAAAAGTGAGCTGTGGAATTGTATCGAAAACGTCCTAAGGATCTAACAGTTATGAACCTTATTGACACTTCAGTGAATCACTGGGAACTTTCTCGTGTGTTGGGGCTTTGGGCAAATCCACTGGTGCTAATGCATTTGTTACTCTTGACTATTTCTCAATCAACGAAAACTGCAGAAATAAAACGGGTAGAGATTGGCACCTGTTATGGTCATGTTGGTTAGGATTTCAAGTCCCCTACATTAGTTTTTGATTTTTAAAATGGTGATTGAGTATATTTCAGATTAAAAATGAAACACAAATCTTGGGCACGGATGGAGAAATATTCATCACTTAAATTGATCCAGCCTTACTTGACCACCTACCATGGGGCAGGCTGTGTTTGTGAGCGTGTAACATAGACATGAATATAATATGGTTCTTTATCAGACAAGAAGACCATTATCTCAGAGAGTATCAGATTTTAAAGGAAATAATTTGAAAAAAATGTACCAGCTCACCAAGTGTAGCATTGAAAGTATGTATCTCTTACCTGGGTAAGCTCCTAGAATAGTTAAGTTTTGGAAGCAAGTTGGTTGGAGGAAAGGAGTACAGCATCTTGGATGAGGAAACTTCTATATTGTATTTTCAAGAATGACTAGGAAGTTAGGGAAGCAGACAAAAGATAAATTATACTAAACAGAGCAGTGTATGTACAATGTCAGAGGCATAAAAATAATGGTGCTTCATGGGAATATCAGGCAGTTCAGTACAATTAGAGAGCTAAGTAGGAGGGAAACGCTTGAAAGATAATGTTAAACATTCAAGTGAAAATGATTCATTGTAGACATGTTTGTAGATGAAACCGTAGCAGGAAATTTTTCAATGGAACAATTGGTTGGATAATAAACTTAAGGTAAAAATCAAAGCAAAAACAAACCACAAACTCCTCATTAGGAAAAACAAATTATCCAAGAAAAAACAAATTATCCAAGCAAAAACTTGTTATAGGAAAGTCATATAAAATTTTTAAATTGTAATGAGAAAAAGTGAAACTTTGAAATTTTTTAATACTGTTCCTTCTGAAGTTTTTACAGGATACCATGTTTTGTATGTACCTAAGCAATGCCAGATCACTGAGAATCCAGGAATTCTGCATCCCATATTGGGACTGTTTAGGACTAGAAAAGCGTTCGTTACTTGGTTAATATAATAGGCACATGAAATACACATTTCCTCAATTGGCCAATTAAAAAAAAAAGTAAGATCTAACACCAAGGCCAAGTTGAGGACAGTTTGGCCTTTTTCAACACACTATTGGATTCAAGAACTATACAGATCAGGTAAGCCGTACTATCAACAAAATGCATTTTTAAACCATCGCTGCCAACTAGAACTGTGTAAATCAAATTCTGCGAAGCAGATGATATTTTTAATGTTCTTTGAGAGCTTACTATTCTGATAATTTTTATAATGTAAAAGTCTTTGCTAACTGGCAGTCTGGGGATAGGTATAACCCCTAGAAATGTTGTATTTTACTGGATAACATGTTAAAAGTTTAAAAATGAGTTGCAAAGATTTCAAAACCATGAAATTTCACATGAAACAACTAAGATTTCAAGGATCTCTTCAAAAAGAAAAGCAGACCTGACAACATTGGACTAACCTAGCGGGCGTTTCAAGATGGCGGTGGCTGCGGTGGTTGGCGTGGAGTAGCTGAGGTGGAAAAGGCGGCCACTGGGACTCAGGCAGCCAGGAAACTTGTGGACCTTCCTCTTGCCATCTCTTAAGGTAGGACTGCTGCTGGTGGCCGGTCGTGGGGGGTGACCGCCACTTTGCCCTCGGCAGGAGAAGCTGCCTCACTTACAGGCAACAGCTTTGAAGTGTGGAGCAGGAAAAGAACTGTTTCTTAGCTGCAAAAGCGAGTCTCTAAACAGGGAACACAGCGCCAGGGCTGCTGTGGATGCAGACAGGATCCTGGAGGCCAGGGCCACGCTGAAGGTGGCCAGCTGCCCTATTCAGGATTAGAGGTTTCAGGCCAGCATTAAAGAAGATTCCTGGGAGCGCCCGAGCCGCACTGCGACTGAACAGCCCGAGGCGGCAGCGGCCGAGAACGGGGAAGGCCGCAAACCAGAGGCAGAGAGTGAGCACCCGACCTGGCACAACCCTGTGAGTGACCCCTGTTTGGGGGGCTGAAGCCCACCCGGCTCCCGCCTGCATCACCGGGTCACTCACCGCCCTAGGGCTGCCTCCATTTTCCCAGGTGCTAGCAGCTCCGCCCGGCTCGGCCATCACTGAGCCTTCCCACTTGCTTGGCCCAGCACGGGGCTTTCCAGAGCCTGTGGGCCGGCCTCCCCTCCCACTCCCTCCACGGTTCTCTGGCGGGTTGGTGGCATGGGGCGTCCCCGGCCAGTATCGGGAGGGCAAGGAAGTACGGGCGGGCCGAATGTCACTCCACCACACCCTGGACTCCGGCCCCGGTAAACTTCCTGTTACTGGGAGGCAGATACCATCTCTGCGACCACCAGTTTGGAAAAAAGCCTAACCAATTTCAAGTTGGGAAAAGTGTGGTAGGAGAGTTCCCAGGTCCGCTTGAACCTGCCGGAGAGCTGGCTACAGGCGGGCACTAGACTCGGTTTATACCGGGGGGATACAAAGGTGAACAAGTCCCGAGAAAGATCTACACAGTGCTACAAAGGCACCCAGAGTGACCGGTAGTCTGTGCCTAACAGAAACCTGGTAGACTTCCTGGGTGAGGCAGTGCCGAGCAGGGTCTTGAAGGCCCAGCTGATAGACGAGGGTTGCAGAAGACACACCCCAGCCCAGCACAGTATGCACAGAGTGGGTAGACGTGTGGCCAGGGAGGAGGAGACTTGACAGAAACCACACACCCTGTGGGGTCGCCACTGCACGATCTAACAGCCTGGGCCAGAGCACACGGAACAGGGAGAAGTCCTGTACAGGAAGTGACAGCTCAACAGCGATCACACACCCTGTGGTACGTGATCCACCAGCCCAACAGAGTCTAAGCTGACCAGAAAGGTGGCTCCCCAGAGAAGCCCAAGACCCGAGGCAACCACACACACAAGGCACTAGAGGCCAACTGAGCAGTCACGGAGGGAGCCATACGAAATTGGCAACCACAGCAACATCCTAGTTAGTCATTAGTCTCAAACCGGTGGACTGTAAAACCCCCTGCCACAATTAATAAACACCAAAAAAAAAGATACAAGAAATACAAAAAATCAAGAAAGTACACCACCAAAAGTTAATAAATCTCAAACTCTAGATCTTATAGAACAAGAAGCCCTTGAAATGACTGACAAGGAATTTTGAGTGATAATTCTAAGGAAACTGAATGAGATACAAGAAAACACAGCTAGACATCGTGATGAAATGAGGAAGAGTATACAGGATCTGAAAGAGGAAATGTACAAGGAAATCAATGTCCTGAAAAAAAATGTAGCAGAACTTGCTGAACTGAAGAAGTTATTCAGCGAAATAAAAAACACAACGGAGAGTTTAACCAGCAGGCTTGTCGAAGTTGAAGAGAGAACCTCTGAACTTGAAGATGGGCTGTTTGAAATAACACAAGCAGACAAAAAGAAAGAAAAAAGAATCAAGGACATGGAAGAAAATCTGAGAGAGATATCAGACAACCTCAAGCGCTCAAATATCCGAGTCATGGGTATTCCAGAAGGGGAGGAAAATGGAGATTCCATTGCAAACATATTCAACAAAATAGTGGCAGAAAACTTCCCAGGTATAGGAAAAGTCACAAATCTTCAGATCCAGGAAGCTCAACGATCTCCAAATGTATTCAACCCAAAAAGACCTTCTCCAAGACATGTCATAGTCAAATTGGCAAAACTCAGAGACAAAGAGAGAATCTTAAAAGCTGCAAGAGAGAAGCATCAAATCACCTATAAGGGAGCCCCAATCAGGCTAACATCAGACTTTTCATCACAAACTCGAAAAGCTAGAAAGGAATGGGATGATATTTTCAAAATACTAAAAGAAACAAAGATTGCCAGCCAAGAATACTCTACCCTGCAAGGCTATCCTTCCAAAATGAAGGGCAAATAGTATATTTCTCAGACAAACAAAAACTGCGGGAGTTCACTACCACACCACCACACTTACAAGGGTTTGGTTCCTGAAAAATAACTACCACTGCCATAAAAACCCAAGAAAAATAAAACCCCACTAGTATAATAAAAATGGCATTCCTGAAGAGAAAACAAGCAAACAAAAACGCTATCTACAACCTAAGGAACCAACAAACACAGAAACCAAACAGTAAATCAGAAAGCAAGGAACAAAAGACACTTAAGACAACCAAACAACCAATAAAATGCTAGGAATAAATCAACACCTTTCAATAACAACTCTTAATGTAAAAGGCTTAAATTCCCCAATCAAAAGACACAGATTGGCTGAGTGGATCAAAAAGGAGGACCCAACTATATGCTGCCTACAAGAGACCCACCTCACCCATAAAGATTCACACAGACTAAGAGTGAAAGGATGGAAAAAGATTTACCATGCAAACAGAAAAGAAAAATGAGCAGGAGTAGCTATTCTTATATCTGACAAAATAGACTTTAAACTAAAAACCATAAAAAGAGACAATGAGGGACACTACTTAATGATAAAAGGACTGATCCATCAAGAAGACATAACGATCATAAATATGTACGCACCCAATGTTGGAGCAGCCAGATTTATAAAACAAACTCTATTAGACCTAAAGAAGGAAATAGACACTAATACCATAATAGCAGGGGACCTGAACACCCCACTGTCAATATTAGACAGATCATCTAGGCAAAGAATCGGTAGAGAAACACAAGATCTAAACAAGACTCTAGACCAATTGGAATTGTCAGATATCTACAGAACATTCCACCCAACAACCTCAGAATATTCATTCTTCTCATCAGCACATGGATCATTCTCCAGGATAGATCACATATTAGGTCACAAATCAAGTCTCAATAAATTCAAAAAAATTGGAATTATCCCATGATCTTCTCAGACTGGATTAAAACTAGAAATTAATAACAAATGAAACTCTGGAAACTATACAAACACATGGAAATTAAACAGCATTCTACTTAATGACATATGGGTCCAAGAAGAAATCAAGCAGGAAATCAAAAAATTTATTGAAACTAATGTAAACAATGATACATCATACCAAAACCTGTGGGATATTGCAAAAGCAGTATTGAGGGGGAAATTTATTGCATTAAACGCTCACTTCAGAAGAATGGAAAGATGGCATGTGAACAACCTAACACTTCACCTTAAAGAACTAGAAAAACAAGAACAATCCAAACCTAAAGTTAGCAGACGGAAAGAAATCATTAAGATCAGAGCAGAACTGAATGAAATTGAAAACCAAAAAACAATTCAAAAGATCAACGAATCAAAAAGTTGGTTTTTTGAAAAGATAAATAAAATTGACAAACCATTAGCATGGCTAACAAAAAAAAGAAGAGAGAAGACTCAAATAACAAAAATTAGAAATGAAAAAGGAGATATTACAACTGAATCATCTGAAATTCAAGGAATCATTCTAGACGACTATAAACAACTATACGCCAACAAATTTGAAAATCTGGAGGAAATGGATAAATTTCTGGACACGCACAAGCTCCCAAAACTGAACCATGAAGACGTAGAAAATTTGAACAGACCAATAACAATAAAGGAGATTGAAGCTGTTATTAGAAGGCTCCCAACAAAGAAAAGCCCAGGACCAGATGGATTCACAGCAGAATTTTACCAAACATTCAAAGAGGAATTGACACCGATTCTTTACAAACTATTTCAAAAGATTGAAATGGACGCAAACCTCTGAAACTCATTCTATGAAGCAAACATCATTCTGATACCAAAACCAGGTAAAGATATAACCAAAAAAGAAAACTACAGGCCGAAATCCTTGATGAATATAGATGCAAAAATCCTCACTAAAATACTAGCAAACAGAATACAGCAACACATACAAAAAATTATCCATCACGATCAAGTGGGATTCATCCCAGGGATTCAAGGTTGGTTCAACATACGCAAATCAATAAATGTGATACACCATATTAATAAACTCAAACACAAGGACCATATGATCATCTCTATAGATGCTGAAAAAGCATTTGATAAAGTTCAGCACTCATTCATGACAAAGACCCTCTATAAGTTAGGTATAGAGGGAAAGTATCTCAACGTAATTAAAGCCATATATGCCAAACCCACTGCCAATATCATCCTGAATGGGGAAAAGCTGAAAGCCTTTCCTTTAAGAACAGGAACTAGACAAGGATGCCCACTCTCACCACTCCTATTCAACATAGTGTTGGAAGTACTAGACAGAGCAATCAGAGAAGAGAAGGAAATAAAGGGCATCCAGATTGGAAAAGAAGAAGTTAAACTGTCCCTGTTTGCAGATGACATGATCCTATATATCGAACAGCCTAAAACCTCTACAAAAAAACTGTTGGAATTGATAAATGATTTCAGCACAGTAGCAGGATACAAAATCAACACACAAAAATCAGTAGCATTTCTTTTCTCCAATAGTGAACATGCAGAAAGAGAAATCAAGAAAGCCTGCCCATTTACAATAGCCACCAAAAAAATAAAATACTTAGGAATTGAGTTAACCAAGGATGTGAAAAATCTCTATAATGAGAACTACAAACCACTGCTGAGAGAAATTAGAGAGGATACAAGAAGATGGAAAGATATCCCATGCTCTTGGATTGGAAGAATCAACATAGTGAAAATGTTCATACTACCCAAAGTGATATACAAATTCAATGCAATCCCCATCAAAATTCCAAAGACATTTTTCTCAGAAATCGAAAAAACTATCCAGTCATTTATATGGAACAATGAAAGACCATACATAGCCAAAGCAATGCTGAGCAAAAAAATAAAGCTGGAGGCATAACACTACCTGACTTTAAGCTATACTACAAAGCGATAATAACCAAAACAGCATGGTACTGGCATAAAAACAGACACACTGACCAATGGAATAGAATAGAGAATCCAGAAATCAACCCACACACTTACTGCCATCTGATCTTTGACAAAGGCACCAAGCCTATTCACTGGGGAAGGTACTGCCTCTTCAGCAAATGGTGCTGGGATAACTGGATATCCATATGCAGGAGAATGAAACTAGATCCATACCTCTCACTGTATACTAAAATCAACTCAAAATGGATTAAGGATTTAAATATACACCCTGAAACAATAAAACTTCTTAAAGAAAACATAGGAGAAACACTTCAGGAAATAGGACTGGGCACAGACTTCATGAATACGACCCCAAAAGCACGGACAACCAAAGGAGAAATAAACAAATGGGATTATATCAAACTAAAAAGCTTCTGCACAGCAAAAGAAACAATTAACAGAATTAAAAGACAACCAACAGAGTGGGAGAAAATATTTGCAAAATATACATCTGACAAAGGATTAATATCCAGAATATATAAGGAACTCAAGCAACTTTACAAGAAGAAAACAAGCAACCCAATTAAAAAATGGGCAAAAGAGCTAAGTAGGCATTTCTCTAAGGAAGATATACAAATGGCCAACAGACATATGAATAAATGCTCAACATCACTCAGCATCTGGGAAGTGCAAATCAAAACCACACTGCGATGCCATCTAACCCCAGTTAGGATGTCTAAAATCCAAAAGACTCTGAACGATAAATGCTGGTGAGGTTGCGGAGAAAAAGGAACTCTCATACATTGTTGGTGGGACTGCAAAATGGTGCAGCCTCTATGGAAAATGGTATGGAGGTTCCTCAAACAATTGCAGATAGATCTACCATACGACCCAGCTATCCTACTGTTGGGAATATACCCAGAGGAATAGAAATCATCAAGTCGAAGGTATACCTGTTCCCCAATGTTCATCGCAGCACTCTTTGCAATAGCCAAGAGTTGGAACCAGCCCAAATGTCCATCATCAGATGGGTGGATACAGAAAATGTGGTACATCTACACAATGGAATACTACTCAGCTATAAGAATGAATGAAATACTGCCATTTGCAACAACATGGATGGACCTTGAGAGAATTATATTAAGTGAAACAAGTCAGGCACAGAAAGAGAAATACCACATGTTCTCACTTATTGGTGGGAGCTAAAAATTAATATATAAATTCACACACACACACACACACACAAAACCGGGGGGGGGGGGGAAGAAGGTATAACAACCACAATTACTTGAAGTTGAAACGACAAGCAAACAGAAAGGACATTGTTGTGGGGGGGGTGCGGTAGAAGGGAGGGAGGTTTTGGTGATGGGGAGCAATAATCAGCCACAATGTATATCAACAAAATAAAATTTAAAAAAAAAAAGAAAGGTGTGAAGGAGAAAGAGAAAGATTTTTCTCACTAGAATTGTGACTTACATAAACAGTGAAAACACTCAAAAAAAAAAAAAAAAAATTGGACTAACCTTCCCACCTAATAACAAGTGTTGTTGAATAGAAGCTGTTTCTTTTTTTTCTTTTTTTTTTTTAGGTAATTTATTACACATACATGTGGAGTACAACATTGATTTTCAGTAATTGTGTACAATGTGTGATGGTTAGATCAGGAGAGTTAGCTTATTCATCATTACAGTACACAATCATTCTTCATGTCCGTTGACCAGTTCCTCATTAGCCCCCACACTCCCCCCTCCCGTCCTCTTTTCCACCTCTAGTTTTCTAAAAGTTCAGCGTATTACTGTGATTGTTTTGTCTTTTTTTCCCCTCTGTCTCAATTTATTGTTCATTTGTTTATTTATGAATTCAGTACCCAGTAGCGAGTGAGAAAATGCAGTATTTCTCTTTCTGTACCTGGGTTGTTTCACTTAGAATAATTTTCTCCAGGCTCATTCATGTTGTTGCAAATGGTAGAATTTCATTCCTTTTTAGGGCTGAGTAGTATTACATTGTGTGTGTGTGTGTGTGTGTGTGTGTGTGTGTGTGTGTGTGTGTGTGTGTGTGTGTGTGTGTCACAATTTCCTTATCCAGTCATCCATCGATAGACATTTAGGTTGGTTGCAGTAAACATGGAAGTGCAGGTATCCCTTCCATGTGATGTTTTCTAATCCTCTGAGATACCACCTCACCCCAATCAGACTGGCTATTATAAAAAAGACAGAGAATAGCAAATGCTGGTGAGGATGTGGAGAAAGAGGAACTCTTCTGCACTGTTGGTGGGCCTGTAAGTTAGTACAGCCATTATGGAAAATAGTATGAAGGTTCCTTAAACAACTACAGATAGAACATCCATATGATCCAGCAATCCCATTACTAGAAGCTGTTTCTTTTCAATAGGGATCTTCTTACATATTGTCCCTTCTGCATTCTTGTTACAAAATCTGGAAAATTTTCTATGTAACATCTTACTTTCTGTGTTATCTTTCTTATATATGTTCTTCATTATTCACATATTTTAGTTACCATGTCTCTCTCTGCGTTAAAATGTAAAATTTTCTCAATCAGGATTTCTCACCTGAACCACAATATGAGAAAATAATGTAAGCAGTGATTTTCTCAATTACTCTGAGGATGATTTATAACTAGTTCCATTCTAGATGCATAGAGGAGAAGTTAATTCATTATGTACAATGGATGCCTTAGGGCTTTAGGGCTTAATTCTCTCATAGACCTTAGTTCAGAAAGCCTTAGGAAAAGCATTCTTTGATTTTCTAGTTCTGTAGATATAATTTTTTATAAACTGGGTTTACTTAAGGTGAATAGTTGAACAAATAACTAAATGAAGCTTCTGTAACTTGAAAATGTGAATGCATAGTTTAGGGAAAGTCACACCCTGTGATTAAATCAATGAATACTTACTGGTGGGGCCTAAGGGAATAAGGAAAAATGATGAATCTAATTCACATCTGACCTGCTTCTGCTCAGAGTAATATAAATAATTGATCTCTACTCAGTACTGCCACAGTTGTCTTTCTTCAAATTTCCTTGAAAGCTTTTTGTTAATACATTTGAATAACTTAGAGCAAATTGTGCTCTCATAATATGACAGTTTAACCAAATTGCATGTTAATTACAATTGTGACTTATAAATTAGAAGAGTCAGGAAAATGCATTTCAAAATTCTCTCTGGTAAATTCAACATGTATCTGTCCATTACCTGCAGTAAAACCTACAGCATAAACGACTTGCTTTTTAGCTATGTGCCTGGCTAAATACAAAAGACACTGCAGTAGAAGCCTGGGATTGAAAGTAGGGTAAATCTGATTACTTATGAGTAAGTTTATCATATACTTATCATACATATATGCATATCATATATCATATCTATCATACATCATATTATATACATGGTAGATATCATATATACACGTGTACTTCAAAAAGTTCATGGGAAGATTTGTATTATCTTTTAATTCCATTTTCCACAAATGTTTTGAAGTATCCTTGTATAAGTAAATGGGTACATATGAGATATCTATCATACACATCATATATATAATACATATATAGTACATATATGTACATACACACCCACACTTACACACACACACATCCTAAGTAAATAAATCCACCCTTCTTCCAACCCCAGGCCTCCACTGCAATGTCTTCTGTATCTATCTAGACACCTGGCTAAAAGGTAAATATCTTATACCTTAGGTTTCACTGAAGGTAATAGACAGATACACTTTGAATTTTCCTGAGAAAATTTATACATCCAAAGGAATAAATGCACAGAAAGGAGGAGGAACTTAAAATCCATGGGAGGCTTGGTTGCTTGTTCACATACTACAAGCAACCGTTACATTTCTCCTGGGTTGATTTTCTACACAAGAAGGATATTTGGACTGCTGATTGTTTCCTGCCTATGGATGGGTAGACTTCTTTTTGGTTTTAAAGCAAATAACCCATAAGGAGATGCAGCAACCTCCAGATCCAGATTTTAGCATTTATTCTCTGAGAAAACATAGTAAAACAAGGTAAAAAGACATATCAGAGCACTAGCAAATTCATCTAACTACTTAATTCCACAGGTAGAATTACCTAAACAGTAGTTAAAGAGTTGGAGATGTGACTAGAATTATAGAAGAAACTTTGTATATCATGTAGTTTAACTACCTCATCTTACAGTTGAGAAGCCTAAAGCAAACTAGCTTTAAGTGATTTCCTGATGTATCATTCATTCATTCGTTCTTTCAGCAGATATTTCTTGTGTACCTCTTATATGCCAGGCATTATATCAGGCTCTGGGGATAAAGCAGAGAAAAGAACGGATTCCGTCACTTTCTTACTTTCAACAGTGGAAATAAAAATACTTGAGACAATTATTTTAATATGTACAGAAAGGGAAATATATGTGGAGGATGCCATAGGGAATAGGTTGGCTAGAGAAGGCTGTCCTGAGATAATGATATTGACATAATGCGTAAAAATTAAGAAGGAGCTGGCTTCACAAAGGAGTGGTGAAAAAAGCAAATTTACAGCTAGAAAGTGTAAAATAACTTGGCTAAAATGAGTGAAAATGAACATAAAAGAAGCCATTATGGCTAGTGAAGAAAATTTGGTCCCAGTGAGAGAAAGGTTTTGGAATATTTCAAAAATAAACATCTAAGATAGCTATATGAGAATCTGGAATATTTATAGGATTACTAATAAATTTATTTCTATTTAATTTTGGTTTGAGGAGATGGATTTAAAGAAACATCTTTCATATCATATATTGCCTATTCGGGTCTAGTCACAGAGAATATTTATGTGTGTGATTAAAGTCTATAGAAATTTGGGATGTATCAGGCAATATGACTGACAGACAGAGGAGCAAATGTTGAAGGAGCAAATGTTGACTTACACATCATAGTTATAATAAATAAATAATGGTCAAAGCTGGATAAAGGAGAGGGTAAACATGGGAGAGTGATGATAGATATAGAAGAGTCAAGAACTCAAATGAAAACTTTAATAATGTAAAAGAATTATTATAATGAGAGTACTAGAAAAAGTGAGATAAAAATATGAGATGGTGGTCAGAGAATGAGATATCTAAAATGGGATTTCAGAGGTGCAGTAGGTTGTGCAGTAATGCAAGATTCACGGGGTGTCCAGGAGACTATGGCACAATAAATGCAGAGGAAACATTTGCTAGAGCTGAGTATGTTGAGAAGCAGAAAGAGGCCAGTCTTTTAAATGGATCCTCCTTGTGAGTATTTGAAGTCACTTAGAATAATGAGAGGAATACGTAGAGAGTAAGTGTGGAGAGGTAAAGTGAGCTGAGCAGCCCTTCAGTGACTGGGAGTGAATGGATGACTGGTAGTCGACAGCACGAGGAGGAGCAGTGGGAGACACCATAGGTAACATCTACTGCAGAGAAGCTGGAGTCCTGAATGAAGAAGGAGAAAGAATGTTTTACAGTTTGAAATGGGAAACAAAAAAGGCTGTCTCCTTCACCTTCTGGCTGTGTCGCCTGTAAGAGAAAAATATAGTCTTGGCTTAAGAGGGTTACCGTGGAAAGAGAAGTCTCTTCTCAAATACTCAGGACTGATCATAAAATAATCAAATGATTAGTAACTTCATCTTAAATTGTCATAACCAAAAGGCAAAGAAATCATGCTTTTTAGCAATTGTAAATTACCTAATAATATCTCCTTGGTTTGTTTTAATATAAATTTTTAAATAAATTTAATCATACTTGTAACATTTTAAGCAGTATTTCCCCACTCTTACTTGACACATCAACTAAAATAGATTCAACTTTACAATTACCTTTGAAGCACCAAAATATTTCCTTTTAATCAGTATTTCTTAATTGAGCGTATTCAGATTATTAGCTAGCTTTATTAGTAACAAACAAACTCAAAATGTCAGTAACTTACAACATGAATTTCTTTCTTTCCTGTGTTACTTTTCAATGTCTGTGGGCCAACTGCTGTGTTTCTGCTCCACATATCTCCTCATTTCATGTCCCAGGATGAAAGAGCATTTTTGTTTGGGAAATGGAATTTCCAATGCCTTTGGGGTTACATTCACTCAAAGTTCACTAGCTAAAGCTGTCACCTGGCCAAACCTAAGTAAATGGGGGACAACACCAGTCACATGATTTCCCTCAGTGGTGCTTTTCATATTTTGTGGCAAGGGGTAAGGATATATAATATTTTTCAGGAAAGATGAAAAATGAAAAAATATGGGACAATAAAAACAGTCAAACACAACAAGCTCTGAAAATGTACTCAAGTACGTCGCATAATCTCAAGCAGAATTTACTTAAGAATTAAACCCAAACTCAGCTGGGAGACATATGTCTATGAAGGTTAAAATAATAAATACTAAATAATGTCTCTACCAGCCAAGTGAATAAGGACTATAAGAAAAAAATGGATGTCAAGACTTTTTTTCTTCAGGTAAAGAAATGTGGTAATTCTGGCTTGTTGGAAAAGAAAGGCTGGCTAATCTGTCTCCCTAAAGTCCTCATTGAATAGCTACCATTCTCTGGTAAATTTTTCATGGATCAGTGTCTAGACACTAAATATAGTGGTTCAGATACATAGTTGGATCATTACTCTGGCTTTGGTTCTATGCAACTGGAAGAACTGTACTTATAAGATCCTAGGTCAACTGACCAAATAATGAAGATATCCTTTTGGGAGAGAGTTCCAGATTAACCTGGAACTCCTCTCTTAGTTTGCTTCCTTCACACATATATCTTGATTTTACATGAATGAGCATTTCAGGGCTCCATCATTTTGTTTTATTCTCAAAGTGTCTCAAGCAAGACAATTCAAGAGTATGCTATTTATTCTCTGCTGTCAACTATGCTGACACATAGGCTAGCTCTTTTAAATGACCCATACCTTGTTGTATTCTTATGGGGATTACAAAATATTTCTTTAAAGAAAACCATAACTTCATATGAAAAATCAGCTCTTATCTGAAGCCTTTGCAAAGATAACTTCACCAACTCTAATAGTTCTGAGAGATACACAAAAATTAGGCTACTGAATTAATTCCTGGAAGCTTACAAAGAAGATAGAAAAAAGTAAAGAAAAAAATGTAAAATCCATCTATATAGTTCATGTAAACTTTGTATACCTTGCTGTTTGAAGCATGCCATTCTTAACCTTGGGATATTTTATCATTTGACTTTTAAAACTTCAAGTTTAAAGACTCACAATATTACTGAAATAACACTGAGATGAGATGCACAGTGTTACTGAAATAAAGGAGTGGCAAGAATCTCAGCTCTATTCTTTTTTCACAATGAGGTAATGCTCAGAACCATTGGGCTGGGCACCACAGTGTAATAGCACCCTATGGCTCACAGCATAATATCCGAAAGATAATATGTCCAGACTTGTACCCTAATACTATATGAAAACATCACAGTAAGTAATTGCAATATTATGGTTAAATGAAAGTGTTGCTTGTGAAACATTGTACATTCAAACATATTGAATGTTCAATGTGGCATTTACTTGGAAGTATGATGGAAGACTTAAACAAATGTTCGTGAATGATCACACGCTTGCACATTAGGTTCAGAAATACTTACCTGAATGTTTTTGCATATCTGTAAGCTGCATTAATATGCAAAGCTATAAACACATATTTAAATGCAGGATTAGTAAAAATAAATCTACTATATATTATTCTAGGTATCATCTATCTACCTAACTTAATGCATTGAGGTGTCCTTCATGGCTTTCAAATATAAAAAAAATATATGGACTGAATTTTATAAGGATGTTTATTTTACAGGCTATCAAAAAATTTTTAAACTGCAGGTATATCAGGTGCTATTTACATTGAATAATTCACAGGTAAAAGGAGCAAAGTGGAGAACATTTACACAATGAGTGTTTCAGAAACTTACTATAAATGGAGATGGCCTGATTTCTGTTTGAGAGCCTGGAAGAGTGCCAATTACAAGCTGTCCTTGACACAAAGGGGACAAAATTCTGTTCTCTATCTGCTCTGTTTGTGAAGGTCAGAATGCTTGTCTAACAACAACAAAAGCAAAACTCTAGTCACTAGTCAAGGCATTTTGCTGTGTAAGGCAGAAGAAATGTATGGTAAACAGGAGCTTGGTACCTTCTATATATCTTGGGTAAGGAGGAAAAAAATCCTTCCTGGGAAGAGTGCTTCATGGATTATTCAAGAACTAACTGTTTGACTCTTGTCTTGGAACCTAAAGGGATTCTCAGACAAATTTAAAAGAAAAATTGCCTGCTTCCTGTGTGTTACATAGGGTACATAAAGAAGGGAAGCAATCTTTCCCTTTTCAGAAAGGGCCAGTGTAAACACAACTGTGTTTTCTCTCTAAACATTTGAGGTATAGGAATTTCCTATCCTTGCTTTGATTAAAACTGTTAATTATCCTTTACTTCCAATACAATGTTTTAGCATATCATCTTACACAGTTTCTGAAATAAGTATTATTCATGAGTTTTAATGGGTGTCCTTCTGGGCCCCTGGCAGATAAGACCCTTGTGATAGCAGTACACATTTGAGGGTTTTAACAAAAGAATGAAAATGTGGCTCTGGGGTCCTTTTTAACATCTTCCTGGAGTTGAGTAGTTCTCACTTCAGTGCCTTTTTCCCATGACATTCTCTTCTCCATTTACATTCCAAACCCCTATTAAATATTTTAATCACATTCAGATTGGAACAGTTATCAGTCCCATTCATTTTTAAGCTTTCTTTCTATCTTTATTTTATTAAGGGCTAAAGGGGTGATCACATTAGCAGGTTTTTTTAATGCAGTGAAAACATACAGAATTTAGCTATACAAATTAAATCAAAGTAAATGTGAGAAAGTACAACCCTATGAAATAATTTATCGTTTCATTGTGTTCTTCCTTCCATTGATACAGGGTAATGTGTTAAACATTATTTGTCTTATCTTTTTAATGAAAATACTAACGTCAAGTATGGAGTAATGGCAATTCTTCTCAAGAGAAGGGGAACAAAAGCAAAATTTCTCCTATTCTAACCCAGGATTGGTCCAAAGTAAAGTAATGGGGTTTTGAGGGAAGGAAGTAAAAAAAAAAAAAAAAAGGCAATGAAAAACATTTAAAGCAATTATCTGGCATTCTTGAGATTAAGGAGAGATGAGATGTAGCTGGATATGGCCACAAAGGCGTAAAAGTGCAAAGTTGTTTCTAAAGCCTGCTTCTAACTTTCTGATTTTCCTGACTGTCTTAGGTAGAGGAATAGAAGAATGGGACTGAATAGGCAATGAGAGTTGTATACTAGTTTAACTTATTGTAGACACTAACCTACTAATTTAGACCATAGTAATATACGACTATTGGTGCCAAAGTATACTTCAAATGTAGGATTCATCCAACATTGACAGAAAGAAGTTTTCTAGAGCCTTTGGCTTCTTGTAGGTTGTGTAGAAGAATGGCCATTGCTTTATGGTGAGCCATTGTTAAAGGTCCTGAAGTAGCAGTGAAAGAACAAAAGAAACAGCATGAATAGCTTAAAAAAAATAGAAAACCTGTATGCTCCAAGTATTACACCTTTCACACATTTCTTTTGTTTAATATGCATAATCATTTTGTGAGGTAGGTATCAGCTTTCTCCCTATTTTGTAGATTAGGAATCTATGGCTCAGATTAGTTAATGTTTTTCCCAGCACCATATATCGCATAGAGGCAGAGACATAATTAGAAGGAGACTTTTTGACTACAGGTTCACTGTCCTTCCCACTGTGTCCTCTTCATGAAGAATGTTTACTGCAGTGGCCAAGATAGATAACAAACAATATTAGGGCTAGACTACATTATACACCAAAAAGCTTCTGTCCCAAGCTATTGGGATTACTTTTAGGGGACAAAGTACTTGTTTTACCTTATTCAGCTACACATCTTTTTTTCTTTCTTCTCATAATCAACTACATTCAGGTGTGACATCACAGAATTCAGATAGTGCTTTGCTCTGTGCTCATAGTGTTTTTCAGAAATACTATCCGAAATATCTTTGCTGAATATTTATACATATGCAAATTTTCATTCTAAGATCACTTATTTATTGATGTTCTTTTTTAAAAATTTATTTATGTATTTATCTATTTCAAATATTCATAAGATACAAACCTGATTGTTCCCCCTCCTGCCCATGATGTGGGGGCCAGATTCATATTGGGAACATACCCATTACCAGAAATTGCTTTTGTACCCTTCGTCCCCTTCCAATTATCCCCCAATCTCCCTCCCCCTCCCCCTCTCCCCTGAACTTCAATTTGTAGCCCTAGGAATGTTCCCTCTCTCTGTTGGATCATGGCACTACTGTGTTCTTTCTTTCCTGCCTTCCTTTCTCTCTTAGCTCCCACATATGAGTGAGCACATGAGGTATTTATCCCTCTCTGCTTTGATTGTTTCACTCAACATAAATTTCAGCAGGTTCATCCAAGTTCTTGCAAATGGGAGTATTTCATTCTTTTTTATGGCAGAATAGTATTCCATAGTGTATATATGCCACAGTTTCCTTATCCAATCATCTATTAATGGACATTTAGGTTGGTTTCATATGTTGGCTATTGTAATCAGAGCTGCAATAAACATGGGAGTGCAGATAGATCTTCAACATGATGATTTCCATTCCTCTGGATATATATACCCAGAAGGGGGATTGCTGGATCATACGGATGATCTGTCTGTAGTTGTTTGAGAAACCTCCAAATTGTTTTCCAAAGTGGTTATACTAATTAAAATTCCCACCAACAGTGCAATAATGTGTTCCCTTCTCTCCACATGCTCTCCAGCATTTGTTATTCTCTGTCTTTTTGATCATAGCCAGTCTAACTGGAGTGAGGTGGTATCTCAATGTGGTTTTAATTTGCATTTCCCTGATAACTAGTGATGTTGAGCATTTTTTCATGTTGGTTGCTTTGTGTTGCTTTGCCCTCTATGGATTTGTCACCGCATTTCCCCTGGGTGATGGAGATGCAAAGGATTACTCAAAGCCCGTCTCTTCTGAGCAGTGAGAAGCCCTGAAGCGGTTAACTTCCCTGGGAGTGCTCCAGAATGAGGCAACCATTCCTCAGGAAATTAACCACAAATTGGGGTTCTCTTCCTGCATTTATTTTCCAGACCAGGAAGTTAAAGGAAGAGAACACAGGTGGGGTTATAGTTTAACAATATAGGCTGGTAACTTTCAGTGAAACAAGCCAGATGACGTTCCAGTAGACAATTAAGTGGTCCTATCAACAATAGCTTGATCTTAGAAAACATTCCTTCTCCCTCTAAGAGTTTTCTAGCAAGTTAGATATCAATCAGTAACTAATCTGTCTTTGAGCCAGCAACCTTGATGTGCCGCAATTCTTATCTTGCAACAGAGACTCAATAGCATGGGGAAAATTTCCAGTCCTCCTCAAGGTCAATATTTGAAACTGCAAGGCTTTGGAAATGGCCTTGTGAAGTACATATGCTTTATAGTACATTCCACACGTGTATCTGTTGGCCATTTGTATGTCTTCCTTTGAAAAATGAGTATTCAGCTCCTTTGCCCATTTTTTAATTGGGTCTTTTTTTTTTTATTGTATAATTGCTTGAGTTCTATGTATATCCTATATATTAGTCCCTTGTTGGATGCATAGTTGGCAAAAATTTTCTCCCACTCCATAGGTTGTCTTTTCACTCTGTTGATTGTTTCTTTTGCTGTGCTGAAACTTTTTAGTTTGATATAGTCCCATTTGTTTATTTTTTTCTTTTGCCGCTTGTGCTTTTGGGCTCATGTTCATAAAGCCTGTTCCCTGACCTCACTGCTTAAGTGTTTCACCTATATTTTCCCTTAGTAATTTTACAGTGTCGGGTCTTATACCTAGGCCTTTAATCCATTTTGAGTTGATTTTAGTGTATGGTGAGAGATGCATATCTAGTTTCATTCTTCTGCATTTGGATATCCAGTTTTCCCAGCACCACTTGTTGAAGAGGAAATCTTTTCCCCAATGTAGATTTTTGTTGCCTTTGTCTAATTTCAGATGGCTACAAGCCTGACGAGTGATTTCTGGGTTCTCTATTCTACTCCACTGGTCTGAATGTCTATATTTATACCAATTCTAACCTGTTTTGGTTACAACAGCTTTGTAGTATAATTTGAAGTTAGGCAGAGTTATGCCTCCAGCTTTATTTTTTTTGCTCAGGATTGCTTTGGTTATTTGGGGTCTTTTGTTTTTCCATATGAAAAGTAAGATTGTTTTTTCCATTTCTGTGAAGAATGTCATTGGTATTTTGATGGGGATTGCATTGAATCTGTAGATTGCTTTGGGTACTATAGACATTTTCACAATGTTAATTCTTCCAATCCAAGAGCATGGAATATCTTTCCAGCTTTTTGTGTCTTCTTTAATTTCTTTCAGAAGTTGTTTGTAATTCTCATTGTAGAGGTCTTTAATCTCCTTGGTTAAATTGATCCCTAGGTATCGTATTTTTTTTTTGGTGACAATTGTAAATGGGCTTACTTTCTTTATTTCTCTTTCTGTTAATTCATTTTTTGAATAAATAAATGATACTGATTTCTGGGCATTTATTTTGTATCCTGCAACATTACTGAAGTTATTAACCAACTCTAGGAGTTTTTTGATAGAGTCTTTAGGTTTTTCTATATACAGTATCATGACATCTGCAAATAGGGAAAGTTTGACTTCATCTTCTCCAATCTGGATTCCCTTTATTTCTTTCTCTTTCCTGATTGTTCTAGCTAGTACCTCCAGTACTATGTTGAATAGAAGTGGTGAGAGTGGACATCCTTGTCTTGTTCCTGTCCTTAAGCGGAAGGCCTTCAATTTTTCCCCATTCAGAGTAATACTGGCAGTAGGATTGTCATAAATGGCTTTTATTGTGTTAAGATATTTTCCTTCTATACCTAATTTGTTGAGAGTCTTTATCATGAAGGAATGTTGAATTTTGTCAAATGCTTTTTCATCATCTATTGAGATAATCATATGGTCTTTGTCCTTGAGCTTGTTGATGTGATGCATCACATTTACTGACTTTCATATGTTGAACCATCCTTGCATCCCTGGGATGAATCCCACTTGATCATAGTGTATAATTTTTTTAATATGTTGCTGTGTTCTAATTGCTAATATTTTGTTGAGGATTTTAGCATCTAGGTTCATCAAGGATATTGACCTGTAATTTTCTTTCTTTGTTGTGTCTTTATCTGGTTTTGGTATCAGAGTTATCTTGGACTCACAGAATGAGTTTGGGAGAGTAGAGTCTGTTTCAATTGTTTGGAACAGTTTCATGAAAATTGGTATTAACTCCTCTTAAAAGTTTGATAGAATTCAGCTGTAAAGCCATCCAGACCCAGGGGTTTTTTTGTTGGAAGATTGCTAATTACTGCTTCAATTTCCTTGCTTGTTGTTTGTCTGTTCTGGTTTTCTATCTCTTGGTTCAGTCTTGGTAATTTACAGGTGTCTAGAAACTTATCCATATCTTCCAGATTTTCAAATTTGTTGTCATACAGTTATTTATAATAGTCTCTAATAATTCTTTGTATCTCTGTCATGTCAGTTGTAATGTCTCCCTTTTCATTTCTGATTTTTGTTATTTGGGTCTTCTCTTTTCTTTCTTTCTTTTTTTTTTTTTTTTTTGTTAATCTAGCTAATGGTGTGTCTCTTTTGTTTATCTTCTTGAAAAACCAACTTTTAGTTTTGTTAATCTTTTCTATTGTTTTTTGGATCTCTATTTCATTTAGTTCTGCTCTGATCTTAATTATTTCTTTCTGTCTACTGCCTTTAGGTTTGGATTGTTGCTGTTTTTCAAGTTCTTTGAGGAGTAGCATTAGGTTGTTTATTTGGAATCTTTACATTTTTTTATATAAGCATTTACTGCAATAAATTCCCCTCTTAGTACTGCTTTTGCAGTATCCCACAAGTTTTGGTATGATGTATCTTTATTTTCATTAGTTTTTAGAAATTTTTTAATTTCCTGCTTAATTTCTTCTTGGACCCATTGGTCATTCTGGAGCCTATTATTCATTTTCCATGTATTTGTATATCTTCCTGTGATTTGCTTATTGTTTATCTCCAATTTTAGTCCATTGTGGTCTGAAAAGATTGTTGGAATGATTTCAATTTTTTGAAATTTGCTGAGACTAGATTTGTGACCTAATATGTGGTCTATCCTGGAGAATGTACCATGAGCTGAGGAGAAGAAAGTGAATCTATTTGGGGAATTTTGAGCTTCCTGGATCTGAAGGTCTACACCTGGGAAGTTTTCTGTGACTATTTCCTTGAGTAGGTTTTCGATACCTTTTCCCTTCTCCTGCCCTTCAGGAATACCCACAATTTGGATGTTAAATTGCTTGAAATTTTCTGCTATCTCTCTTAGGTTTTCCTCATTATTTTAAATTCTTTTTTCCTTTTTTTTCTTTTTTTGACTGCCTGAGTTATTTCAAAAAGACAATCTTCAAGCTCTGAAATTCTTTCTTCTGCTTGCTCTACCCTGCTGCTCAAGCTCTCAGTCATGTTTTTTATTTCCTTGAGTGAGTCTTTCATTTCTAGAAGTTCTGCTACACTCTTTTTTATGGTATTAATCTCTTTGTAGATTCCCTCCTTCATTTTCTGGATGTTTTTTCTTGTTTCATTGTGTCCTCTAATTGAGTCTTCCTTTAGTTTTCTTTTTTTTTTTTTTTTTTTACTGGGAAGGGGATTGCAACCCTCAGCACCACGCTCAGCCAATGAGCGCACCGGCCATCCATATATAGGATCCAAACCCACAGCCTGGTCACTATCAGTGCCGCACTCTCCTAAGTGAGCCACGGGGCCGGCCCTCTTCAAGTTTTCTTAAGATCATTACTCAAAATTCTTTTTCAGACATTTCAAGGATTCCCTGTTCCATGGAGTCTGACTTTGGGGCATTACTGTATCCTTTCAGTGGTGTCATTTCTTTTTCTTAGTTTGTACTTCTAGTGTTTTTTCACTGATGCTTGGTCATTTGGTAGGGGGTTTCCTTCTTCTATTACACTGAAGTTGGTTGTGGAGTGGGCTTGGTTGCTACCGCAGTGGGTGAACTGTCTTACTTGGCAGTAGGTGTGGTGGTGGTTATGTTAAACCAACTTGGCTCCCTTCTAGATTCTGTGGAGTTCTGCTGGGCCAAACTTGGTGGGTTGGATCCGTAGGCTGGTGCTCCCCCGGGGTCTGAGGCAGGATGAGGGGCCACGTGGAGTCACATGGTTCTGCTGGCTGGCTGGCACCAGTGGGCTCACCTGTGCAATGCTGGTTCAGGGCAGTGGGGCGGGGCCTGCCTGGAGCTCCCACCCTGCCTGGGTCCAAGGCAGCATTCCCTTCTATCTTGACACTCTAGAATTATCCAGGGTTGTCTTTGTCAGTGAAAAACAGTCTAAGCCTTAGCCAGGTCTGTTGCCAATTCTGTTTGGGATCAGCAGAGGAGAAGGTGTGGGTGCAAGCTCCCTGAGACAGCATGCTACCTCCCGGGAGAAAAGCTTGTGCCATACAGGGAGGCAGCGTGGGGAGGATGTGGGTACCATTGGGTGGGGTTGAAGGCAGTGGCGCAGCATGTTCAGGCATCAATCCGGTGCATCAGACCCTCTGTGAAGTCCATGGCCATCATGCTCCTGCACCTGGTGTGCTCTATTTCTTAATGTTCTTAAGAGCCTGATAAATCACAGAACATGTATATTACACGTATAAGCACACACCTACATAATCCTGAGCATCAAGGATAAGTAAAGTAATAAAGTCAGGACAGTTACTAGAATAACTAAATCAGCACAAGCTAGAGCCAGAACGAGGTGAAGTGAACTTGTTCAAAATTTTAAGGAAGAAGGAAACATAATTTAAGTAAGGAAAATGATAATTTTAAGTTAAGGCTAATATAGTTAGTTGTCACCTCTCCCCCAGGGTGACAGAAAAGGAGATGCAAAGGATTACTCAAAGCCCATTTCTCCCCAGCAGTGAGAGGCCTGAAGGGATGAAATCCCATTAGATAACTTCTTCAAGAGAGAAGGAATTCCTTGGAAATAACCCCAAACTAGGTTTTCTCTCCATTTTTATTGTCCAGCCAAAAAGTTACAGAAAAGAACACAGGTAGTTAATCAGTCATAATGAAAACATAAACAAACTGGCTACATAATAATTTTCATTAAAGCACGTACAACTTTAAAATAGTTTAATCAATTTACCATCAAAGGAATCATGAAACTAAGCTATGTGGCATACAAAAGAACCAGTGAAATCATTGTTATGGCAACACTTAGTTCCCTAGGAAACTTAGAGAAACAGTTGAAGGTGAAATGTGAAACTAGCCACTGATTGGCAGAGTAGCCTTGAAGCTGTCAGTACACATATTTTCCCATAATTAGGTTTAGCTGCGCCAAGGGCATCTGCCCTTAGAGCAAGCACTTTTGCTGTGTTACAAGTTTCATATCCACACTAGAGACTTTTTAGTCCTGTGAAAGTTTTCTGTTTTTTCCCAAGCTTAGCATTTCTATGTGCAATACTAAAAGGTTAGGTTATTCCTCAAACTACAAGGCTTTGGCCTTGCTAAAACTGTGGGGCTGTGGCTCCACGATACTATAGCTTAAACTAAAGGGCTTTGGCCCTTCTAACAGCTAAGGACTGTTATCCTACTAAGATAAAGATCCTACTAAACTGCAGCCTGAGCTAAGGACTGTGGTCCTTCTAATCTAAGGGCTGTGACCCTACTAGGCTGAAGGTTAAGGCCCTGTGAAATACATGTGCATTATTAATGTTAGTACCCTCTACAGATAGTTTTAAGGAAAAGGAAGAGGGATGTCAACTAGGTGCCTCAAGTGAACTAAAATATTTTTGCAGTTGCAATGGAAACAAGAAGAAAATGCTTCAGAAGTACTGGGAAGAATAAAGCAATCCTATAATTTCTTAAAAACACTATCAAGATAGTTCTGCCTAATAGGATGGCGTAATTCATTTCCAGGTTCGATGTACATTAAGAAAACTTCTTGATGGGCAAAAGAGGTGTTTTCTGGGGAGGAAAGGGTTAGAAAATTTGCCATAACCTTTATGGAGGAGACAAGAGTGTGATGATAAAATGCATCCAGTAATAATTTCAAAGGAATTTATAGCATATTGTCTTAGTCTGTTTTCTGTTGCTACAAGAGAATACTTCAGACTAGGTAATTTATAAAGAAAAGAAATTGATTTCTCATGTTCATATAGACTGGGAAGTCCAAGACCATGGCACTTACATGTGGCAAGGATCATCTCATAGCAGAATGGCTGAAAGTGGAATCATGAGCACCAGAGAGCAAAAGGGAGCCAAACTCCCATGATAACTAACCCTCTCTGGTGATAATTGTGATCAATCCTAATCAAAAGGTCCCACCTCTTAATGCTGTTACCATGGCAATTAAATTTCAACATGAGTTTTGCTAGAGATATTCAAACCATTGCACATATGTGACATAATTTAAAATAATTGTTAGCCATATTTTCATTTTAGAGATATCCAAGCATATATCTAGTTTGCCAGCATGTATTATGGTACATGTCTCCATTGTACTGCTTCAAAAATTTAGTTAAACATATAGAGGAGCTACAGAGTAAAAACAATACTAAGAAGTTTGTAAATACATTAAATAATAAATTAGTATAAAGTTACTCAGTTTCATTTTTCATGGAATAACTTCATCTTAAAATATAAGGTAAATTTAATAAAAATAATGTTTTATTGTAGAGTACATATTGTGTGTTGATTGCATTTTAAAAATGCATGAAGTACAATATTTTTAATAATCCCAAACAACATTTGTGAAGTCAATTGTCTTCAACAATAACTTTCTTTCCAATAACTTTGATTTTGGAAAAGTTGCAGTAGAACTTCCATGTTTCATAGGCATATATACTGTTACCCAGATAATCTTAGAAAATAATTTTGTAACTAGAAATTTTTCACTTATATATTTAGTTTCCTTCTCCCACTTCTGCAAATCTATCTGAAAGTTCCAATATACGAAGGAATTACCATGAACAGTGCATATTTTGATATAAAGTTTTAGTAGAACTTGAATTTAAGATTGATTCTGCATATATGGTTCATAATAAGTTTCTTCCTCCTCTCTAAGATTAAAATCATCTTCCACACTCTTTTGTTCTTGCAAGCTTTTTCCCTAATGTTATGTTCCAGAGCCATCATATGAAGACTGGACTAAATTTTTTATGTCTAGGTGCAAATATCGGACAGCCATATTTCCTTCTTCCCCATGAATATTTGTGAGGAATTGGATTAATTTACTATGCTCCTGATTTTTTTGTGTAATTGGAGAAAAGGGTCAAATTTTGACTCAACCTTTCAGTCTTAGTTGCAAACGAATGAACAACTAAAGGTCGAATATTTTATTTCAAGACTTCTGGAAGTAATGACACTGAATTTATCCATACCTAACCAATTGTTTAGAAAACTGGATCTGAGTATTTGAAAATATCTAAATATCTATAATCATTTTTGTTCTGTTCTTTCTCTTCAGTTATTTAGAGTATAGTTATAGAATATCCTTACCATCCATCTCTCCATTACCAACACATACATCATGCATGTTTTTTGAAGACTGTACACTCTCTTGTAGATCTATTGTACAACATGGTGACTATAGTTAATAACAATGTATTGTATTTTTGAAAATTGCTAAAAGGGTAAATTTTAAGTGTTCTCAACACAGATAAATGATAAGTATTGAGGGAATTCATATGTTAATTAGCACGATCTAGCCATTTCACAATGTATACATATTCCTAAACATCATGTAGTATACCATAAATGTATACAATTTTTATTTGTCAATTAAAGTGAGTAAATAAAGGAGTCCTTTGAAAGCAGAAACATGCATTATGTATCTTGTATGTTCAGCTCATTGCAAGGTGCCTGAATCTGTTTGACATAAAATTAGTTGTTGAAATATTGCATAATGAATGAAAAAATAAGATAAAATCATTACTTTAACTATTCATAATTTATTTATCTTCTCTACTCTGAATTCTCTCTAAGTTCTTCTAGAGTATTTTTGTGTGAACAACTTCAACACCATTAGGAGCTCCCATTCACCTAGATGGCAAGCATCTTTGTGCATTTGTATTTCAGCAGTTCAAGGACCATCTCCAGACACAATCTCATAATTTCTGAGTCCTCTACTTTTAGTGTGGCATTCTGTCTTTCTGCTTTGTAATCTTCAGATTCTGCCACTCTTCCCAGCCTAGTTTGGTCCTTTTTTCCCAGTTACTGTACCTTGGATCACCCTCATCTCATGCTCATGTCTATTTCTGATATATTTTTTAGATGGTTGCAGAACAGTTTTTTTTTCTGTATACCCATACATTTTAGTATTCTAAAAGTTTTAAAAATTGAACTGTGATAGTGTATTCCCTTTTTAAAAAGAATTGCATTCAAACTGTAGTTCACAAAAGATGGTTCATACTTGATTTTCAAGAAAAGTATGTATTTGGAAATATGATAAGTAGAAAACCACTTAATTGTTTGAATCTTTTTTTACAGGTGCAATCTACAACACATATTTGCATATTTCTATCTAACGTAAAGATGCATCCCTCTATAAAACGTTTTAAAAGAGAATAATTTCAATTTTAAAATTTTATTTTCTAAATATATTTTATTTTTTGAATCAAAGTAATCATGAAAAATTCATATTTTGAGCAACTTATACAATTATAATAAGATTTGAACTAAAGAATGACTGAGTATATATGATTTATAATAAGGTGGTTATTTTTAAGTATATAGTTCCTTTTGAGTTAATAATATACTCCATGTAGAACTAGTCAAGCACATTCTTCCAAGAAACCATAAGACAGCTGCAAATTTAATTTTAAAAATTAAATAAATTGAAGCATAATTGATATGGAGCCTCCTTCTATCCTTGGTCTTTGGAGAAGGCAAAGAATAAAATTCCTCTCTTCAACCACATGATCCTCTACAGGGTCATAAAAATCCACTTTCCTATGCACCAATACCCATGCTCAACTGGGAAAGGGTGGCCAAAATTAAAATTTTCTCCATCTGGTTACTCTACAGAACCATCAGTATAGTTCTCCAGCATGTGTCCACGTACATACTCACAAGGCTAGGCAATCCAGTGCACCCAACCACTTTCCCTGTCTATTCCCTTGGGACACAAATACAAACATTTATATCCACTATGTTTATTGACAATTTCCTTTGTTGAAGTCTGATGTTCCCATTCAAATTTATTTAGATTCTGAGAAAAGGGTAACATGCAGAAAAGGGGTGTATAAGTATAGTGTTTTCGCTCCATGTTTTGCTTTTGCTCCGGAACAGTCAGCTAACAATTTGTCCAAAATAGCTGTTTTCTTCAGACAAATGTCAAAAGATCTTTGTGATTCATGATTATTAATAACAAAAGAAATAAATAAATTCAGTCTGATATGATAGTTTAATTTTCTTAATAGACTTCATTTTTAGACAAGTTTTATGTACATAGCAAAATTGAGAGGAAGGTCCAAAATTTCCCATATACCCCCTACGCCCACACATTCATACCCTTTCTCATTATCAACATCCCCCACCAAAATGGTGCATTTGTTACAATTGATGAATCTACTTATCAACACATCATTATCACCTAGAGTCCGTAGTTTACATTACACTCTTGGTGGTACCTTCTGTGGGTTTGAACAAATGTATAATGACATGTATCCTCCATTACAGTACCATACAGAATAGTTTCATTGCCATAAAAATCCTCTGTGCCTCACCTATTCACTTCTCTTCTTCAATCCCTGGCCACCACCGATCATTTTGCTGTCTCTGTAGTTTTGCCTTTTCTGTAGTGTCACGCAGTTGGGATCATACAGCAAGAAGTCTTTTCAGATTGGTTTCTTTCAAGTAGTAATATGAATTTAAATTTTCTCCATGTCTTTTATGGACTAATAGCTAATTTATTTTTAGCACTGAATAATACTAGATAGTCTGGACATACCACAGTTTATTTTTCTGTTCACCTATTGACGGACATATTAGTTGCTTCTAAGTTTTGGCAATTCTGAATAGAGCTACTGTAAGTATCCATGTGCAGGGTTTTGTCTAAAAACAACTTTTCATTTCTTCATTTCATTTTTTTCTGTAAACTATTTTTTTTTCATATTTCCTGCCTGTTTTGTATGAATTTGTTGGACTTTTCATTTCTGTTTTTAACCTTTTTTCCATGATATAATTTGCAAATATTTTACCTAATCTGTAATTTGTCATTTTATTTTGCTAAATCTTTTATTTTTTGTAAAGTCATTATTGATTGACTATATAAAATCGATTAATATTTTCCCCACTCACCACTAAATTTTGAGTCATGGTTTGAAAAGTTTTTTCTACCCCCAGTTACTAAAACATTCATCCATGCATTCTTGTAGTATTTGTATGTATTTGTTTCACATTAACCCATATGAAATTTATCCTGGAGTATGGTATAAGAAATGGATCCATTTTATCCATTTCTATATGACTAAACTTCCTCTACACTTACTAAAAAGTCCATCTTTTCCTATACTGATTTGCAGCACTGCACTTATATTAATTTCCATATGCAATAGGTTCTATTTCTGGATTTCCATTCTGTCCCACTGGTTACATGAATTTTGAAAAGTGTTTAAAGCTATGTAACCTCCACCATAATTAAGATATAAAATTGTTCTTTCAACTCCAACCGTCATGCTCCTTTGAAGTCCAGTCCTGTCTGAACTCCTAGCCCCTGGCAATCACTGCTTTTGCCTTTTCCCAAAGTTTTTATTCATGGAAATATACAGTATGTTGCATTTTTAGTCTGGCTTGTTAAACTTAGCATGAAGTTTCCTTCATGTCATGGAAAATTTCCACTATTGCTTGTTTATTTTTTATTATTTATACCTTCCCTTTTCTTAGAACTCCTAGTATTCAAAGCATTAGCATTCCTGCATCAATAAAACTCTTCCATTTTCTCATCACTTCTACCATGATTTTTGTTGTTGTAGTTCTTTTCTTTGATGTATTTATTTTTCTTTGAAATACTAAGCCACTAAATTACATCCCAGGGAAAGTATCCTCATCTTTAATATGTTCATTCAATTTTAACATTGGGTTGTCATCATGTTATCTTTAGAAAATATGTATTTTTTTTTTGGAATGTTTAAGTATCTTTAGGTGTCCTTTTTATTTTTTTCAATCCAAATTGTTAATCTCTATTTCCTAGAATTTCTATTTCAGTAGAAATGATTTGCCCTAACCTTGCTCTCTCTGGCTGGTTGTTGGGCACTTCTTAGAGGTAAATTTTGTTGCTGTTATTGTCAGCACATGGCAATTTAGTCCTGTTGTTAGAATATTATAAATAGCAGGAATCTCACCTGGGTTCAAATCCTGGTTCAACCACTTCCTGCATATGTAAATGTAGCTTTGATATAGTTCCTCAATATGTTCCTTTTAAAAATAAGTTATGATTATATTTACCATATATCTGTTTTATGTACTTATTAATTATATCATGTCAGTTTTAATACATCAATTAATATAAACATTTATAAACACGTGGTAGGAAAAATACTAAAACATTGGTAGATGCACTTTGCTAATAGGATTATAGTTATTTTTATTTCCTTTTTATGCTTTTAAACATTTTTCAAATTTTCTACACTGATGATATTTTACTCTTATAATCAACATAAACATAATAATAAAACCTTTTAAGGGCCCAATTATCACCAGCTAATATGAGCCTTTATTGGCAAAGAGTTTACATGTATGTAAATGAGAAATGTTTTCTCATAAACTTAAAGCAGAGATATTTATATTTCACTTTATTCAAACTTGACTTTTTGAATGTTGGCACTCATCTTGAATGGGTATCATTGGAGTACCCAGAACTAATTATCTTCTCTTGGATGAGAAGCAGATATGTAATTTTTGGCAGGTGACATCACCATTTTTGCACTAGATTCTTTGACACTATGTGATTTGTTACAATCAGTTCAGTTTAAATCATTCTGAAAAGCAAAGCAAGTTGTCAGTGGTAAGGAGAAGTATATATTACTGAACATTTGCATAGTGAACAAAATTGATGCAGAAAGAAGTTAAATGTAGAGACAATGTTTAGCCATATTAAATACAAGCCTTGTGGGATTCCATTTTGTGATAAACACTGATGCCACTAAAGAGATTCAAAGCAATTTGAGGAAAGGCTGGCCATTTTAGTAACATTTAGATTACTAACACTGGGGATATTTTGCTTTTAAATATATCATCATTGAAAAGTTAAGTGGCTTTCAGAAGAGTGCCTTGTAATCAGTTTATTAAAAATAATTAGATGATAACTTGTATATTTTCTCTTATTAGGACAGAATTGAACATGTAATATCCATATTCTTGCTTTGCTTTATGTGCACACACGTACACACAAAATTAAATAAATGATTAGTTCTAAGTAGCCTTTGCTAAAAGCATAGCATACTATCGATTTAGCTATTATAATGCCCACATCTTGCATCGTAGTGTCATGCTAAAGTATAAGTTAAATTCAAGTGTAATAAAGAGTTGTTAAAATACACAATTTATACTGTTATACTAGAAAGACAACATGTCACAACACAAAAGAAAAAAGTGTGACTTTACAAAATGAACATTTTGCCCTCCAGATGGTATGTTATTCTATTACAAGTGTGGTGGTATCCCTGGCAAAAATCTTTACTTTTTGAAACAGCACAAATACATAAATGAGACTACATCAAATTAAAAAGGTTCTGCACCCCAGCAAGGGACACTGTCAACAAGGTATGGAGACAACCTACAGAATGGGAGAAACTACACATCAGACCAGGGGCTAATATCCGGAATATATTAGGAACTTAAATGATTCAACAGCAAAAAAATAAATAAACCAATTAAAAATGGGCAAAGAATCCGAAAAGACATTTCTCAAAAGAAGACATACAAACAGGCACAGGAAAAAATGGCTCAACAGCACTAATCATCCGGGAAGTGCAAATTAAAACCACATTGAGATATCATCTCACCCCAGTTAGAATGGCTGTTACCAACAAGACAGAAAGTAACAAATGCTGGCAAGAATGGAGAGGAAAAGGAACTCTCCTACATCCCCAGCAGGAGAGTAAATTAGTGGTACAGCCACTGTGGAAAACAGTATGGAGATTCCTCAGAGAACCAAAAATAGATCTCCCCTACCACCAGGCTATCTCACTACTAGGTACATACTTAAAGGAAATGAAATCAATATATCAAAAAGACACCTGTACTCCCATGTTCATCGCAATAGCCAAGAGATGGAATCAACCTAAATGCCCATCAGTGGATGAATCGATAAAAAAAACTGTGGTATATATACTCAATGGAATACTACTGAGCTATTAACAAAAAAATGCTTTATAATTTGCAGCAACGTGGATGGAATGGGAAGCCATCATGTTAAGTGAAGTAAGTCAGGCACAAAAAGATACAGCATGATGTCACTCATATGGGGAATCGTTAAAAAAAAAAAAAGTGGTTCTCATTGAAGTAAAGAGTAGAGTAAGGGTTACCAGAGGTAGGGGTGGGGGGCTGGAGAGAGGAGGAAAAATGGTGGCTCAGTGGGTACAAAACTATGCAATCTACCCTAAGTGAATCCACTGCTCAATAGATGTGTGTATTGAAATAATACATTGTATCCCACAAATATGTACAAATAAATGTTAACATATTTTGAATAAAAAAAGAAATATTCATTTGTTTCAAGTGCTCAAAAATGCAAAAATTATAGTCCCGATAGTGAGAAAATAAGACGTGGTTACATTATTATAATTAATTTACTGTATTTATAGTGTCACTTTAATATCTTCAGTGTCAATTATTTAAAAATCAGAATATTTTGATATACCTTATGGAAAAAAATCCAAGAGAAGTGTAAACATTTATTACATATTTGAAATTTAATTCTGCTGTCTTCTGTTTTTAAGGTTTTCTACAATTTTCCTACTTCAATGTTAAATTAATACAAATAAATCTTTATTTTTAACAAATCATAGAGTTAATAATTTAATTAAACACAATAGCTTCATATTGGGAAACTACTGGCTTTCATTTACTTACGGTCATTAATTCAGGGTAATTTGGATTGTATTAGTCTACTTGGAATTATACCCTTCATATAATATATATGAGAGCATATATATTATACATACATACATACATACATACATACATATATACTCTATATGTATGAGGGCACTTCAAAAAGTTTGTGAAAAAGTGGAATTAAAAGATAACACAAATCTTTCCGTGCACTTTTTGAAGACCCAGAGTATAGTCTTGTTGATAGTGTTACATTGTTTTATCAGGTTCTATAACTACCTTTACTCTTTTGTTTGTTCGCTAAAATTTTGTTTTACTGTATATACTGGTTATAACTAGGAATGCAATTTTTACTGTATAAAACTAATATTTCTGGAAATTTTATTAGCAGAGTGAGGTTGGGAGAAATCACACAAAGAGAATAAAAGGTGATAGTTTGAGGCACTATCCACACACACAAAAGAAGAGTTTGATAAGGCACTCAGGGAACCAGATTTATGAAACCCTATGAATGCAAAAATTCTTTTTCTTGTTGAAATGGCTTGTGATTTATATGTCAATATACTGAAGTTTTCACCTCTCTTCTTCTAATGTATTAACACTTCCATGAAAAGATGGCATTTCATGTCTCTTCTTACAGGCACGTTACTGTAAGAGAAATACTATAACATGAAGTAATCTGTTATAACAGGAAGTAATTCTTCCAAAAAAAGAAAGAGTCAAACCTTCTAGCAAGGGCATTCTTAGTCTTGTATTATATTAATGCAGTGTAAAATATTTGGAAATTATATAGCAATTGATGTGAGCATTTGTTTTAGAGAGCCTGCATCATTCTCACTGCTCTCACTCAATTGAAATAAAACGTCATCCAATTGAAAATTCACTATAGGATTGAAATTATTTCAAAATATTTCAATGATAAGTTCTAGGTAAAAAGCAAAAAAATAAGTTTCCTTAGTCATTGATCATCCCTGCCTAAAATATAATCTATTTTTCTCCTAATAATTCCTCCAATTAATGTGACCTTATATAATGGTTCATATGAGTTACCTGAAAATTAGTTTGGAAAGATAGCTTGAGACCATACTTTTCTAGAAAAAGGAATGTCTGATTATAAGAGTAATATAAATGAAAATTTAAAAAAAACTTTAGAGTTGCTTATAGGACAAACTGGAGGAAAGACAGATTAAAAACAGAAAATACTTTAAAGTATATCAAAATTAAACAGGAGCAATCATAATGAAACAAACTTTGGTTGATAGTCATGACTAAAAAAGAAAAAATCCCAGAAATAGTAAGTTTAAGCAATACTGAGAATGTTGTATCAATAGGATTTGATGACCTATTTGATGTAAGATGAACTAAAAAAATGAGAATCTAAAATTTAAAATGTATCTACGCTTTGAAACTGAGCAGTACGGAGAATGGTGACTTGAAAAGTGAGTAGAATATAAATCTTATATTAAGAATGTTGGGGTTAATGCACTAGTAGTATTTACTTTAATTGTACTAATGGTAAAAGAAAAAAAAAAAGAAATGTCTACCAAGCATTTAAAAATTAAGGGCTAGCACTGAGGAAATTCATAAGAACACAGGCATAAATTAAGAATAAATTATGAGTTAGGTGCTCATTCAAAATAGTGTTTGTGAGTAACACTGTGACAAATGGTAGAAGATAGAACATAACAGCAAGTCTATTTTAAAACAAATTATGTCAAACATGAAAATACACCTTTCTGGAAAAAAAAGGAAAGTATATTCATAATATGTTTACTATTTTGGAAGAGGGAGAGCCAAGAGAGTGCTGAAAACAAGGAAAATTTGGAAGGACTTAAGAGAAATAGAGAAAATCATTGATGAACTATCTTTGCAACATTCTTTGGAGGAATTTGGCACTGACAATGCAACAGATTGAGAGCTCCTTTACCATCACGGCAGAATCCCTAGCCACAGACTCCTTAAGTCCTTTGCTAAATTATATAGAACTATAATTGGGTCACCTTACACCTTATTGTGGAGCCATGAAAATAAAAGTATAAACTGAACATTCCTCATCAAACTAGGCCACGTGGTTAATTAAACTATAATTTTTGTTCTCTCAATCCAAATATTACTACAAATAATATTCTGATTAATCTATTTACTTTGGTTCAGTTTGAGTTCCAATGTAAACAATGATGATAATCCATGACATTTGTATTTTATGTTTAAAATATCTCCCCTGAAAAAATAAAGTAACTGCTTTAAACTCACAGATCATTAGTAAAATCCTTTTAATTCTGCCCTGATCACTTTACCATTATTTGTTCCATCTCATGCCATTTCAGCATAATGTTAACTCTGTCTTGCTAAAAGTTTTATAACCATGTAAATATGGACATTACAGTGCTTGTTATTAAGTCAGCTCTGCTCTCCTTGTCCTACTTTAAGAATGCCATTGCCTTTAAGCAAAGAATCAGAACATGTACACATGAATGAAAAACATTTAATTCTAAATATTTCTACATGAACACTTAATTGATTTGGTTAGGAAATATTCAAAAATAGACTATTAAATATATCTTTCAACATTGTACCTCATGTGATTCTTTGTGAGTCTATGACCTGTAAATATGACTTGGCATTGAATATGGAGTCTAAAATTAGGTACTAATTAATCATACAACATATTTAATATGAAATACCTTCTATAATTTAAATACTTATATAGTGGCTACAGTCTTAATAACACTTCCAGTAGCTTTTTATCTGTTAAAAACTTAATTCTAAGGGAGAAATTTACATAAAGGAAAGATACAAAATGTTGCATATGTTCACATAATTAACCGCCTTCTTCACATATACTAATTCTTCTAAATATCTTCATTTATAAGTTGGACACGTCCTTCAGGTCTTATTGACTATACACATAGAGACCATTAACTATACTGTGCTAATTTATTTTCCCTGCTGTAAAGCTAATTATAACTAATCATGAAAGTTTCAGACTTCATCAGCATCACTCCTAAGTGGAAATTGTCAAGGGCCTTTTGAACGAAGAAGTAGATGGAGGAGATAGTGCAAGGGACAGTGAAAACAACCTGGCTGTATTGTTCTGATAAACCTAAATTGTCTGTGAACAATTCAGTTGTAAATCCTTATTCCCATAGTTTAAAAATTATCCATTAAAAATCACTGCAAGTGATAAATTGACACAACACCTTAAGGAGTGGAGCAATTAGTTCTAATTAAAAGTTTTCAAAGTAAATGCATTTGGCTAATTTTTGGTTACAGATTTATTGAGAAATTAATGACATAAATTCATTCAAGCAGTCCAGCAGCAGAAAAATCATCCTTGATTTTAATGACATTCTGTTGATTGATCCCTATACTATAGACAGAAGGCATACGATCTTGTTTTTCTAATCTCAGTCTAATCAAGAGCACTCCAGATGTTTCAGAAATTTTATGTTATTATGAAAAAAATCAATATTTCTGATTAGTATAAGTCACTCTGTTTGGTTCAGGCTGAGTCCAAAGTCAATGCCATTTATTATTTTAATAATAAATGCTTTTATTTATTGAATTATAGAAAGAGTTTCAGCTCTCAGACATTAGAGGGGTACACAGTACTATGAAAAGTGCGAATATTTGTTAGTACATTCTAAATTATGTACATAGTTAAATCAATACACATAATTAACTAACTTTAAATGTAGTTTTTTGAAATATTTCTACAATCATTATTTATGTAAAATATATCTACAAAGAATCAACTGAAGTAGAAATCTATGAATTATTCCATGCATTTATTCAAAGCATGTAACCTTCAAATTGCTAACTAATGCATATAACATCTGCCTTGTACTCTCTTACATTCATCAAATATAGCAGTTTGCAGCAAAATATCTTCTTTAAAATCACTAATGGCTCCTTGTCACTGACAGAATAAATGTCAAAAAGTTAGCACAAAGGGAAAGTTCTTTGGATGCTGCATTTCAAGTCTACTCTGCACTGCTTCCCAAGGTCCTACACTCTGGCTATTCAAGACTACAGTACTTCCTGTTCCTTCAACCATATGCACTCACACCACTATGCTTTTCCCCATCATCTCTATTTCCTACTCATCATCCAATATTCAGCTCAAATATCACTCAACTCTGTAAGCAATGCAATAGTCTTCCACATGTTTTCAGAACATTTTCTATAAAATGCCTATAGCATTTATTGCTTTGTATTTCAACTATTTAAATTTCTGCCCGCTTCCCCTACTAAGGTAAAATGTTCTTAAAAGCCACAATTATGCTTATTCTACCTTTCTGTATGAAAATTTTGGTTGACTATAGCTCGAGTTGAGTATCACATGAAAAGCCGGAATAAAGGGGAGAATATTTCTTAGGCGAATAGCAAAATGCCCTAGATTTGCTGTTTTCTGATTTGCTATGAAAACAATATGTGTAAGCATTCTTAAGGAAGTCATTTAGGACTTCTGGGTAAACCTGACTTAAGCCTCCATACTGCATAGCCAGATGAAAAAAGGTAATTTCTTAACTTCCAGGCAGTTGTTCAAGGCAGAGGTCTGAGGATGGACAACATTGTATAGAAGTGGGATATCAGATGAGGAAACAGTAGACCTGAATTCTAGCCTTGACTCTGCCTTGAATTGGCTGTGTGACCTGGGACAAGCAATTCAACTTCTCTGTGCTGCAGTTTTCTCAAGTGGACACTGAAGAGATTACATTATATGATATCTGAGGTCCTTGCCAGTTTTGTAATATTAATTAAATTTCTTAGACCAACTGTGTTTTAAGCCTCTATAGTTGATTTTTTTTTGATATCATAAAAATGCACCACCCATTCTGTTTAATTGATATCCCTTCCCAACCAATAAAGTACATTACTTTTCTCCTCTTTCCAAATGACTAAGTGCAAAGAACTTAGACATCTCTCTTCAGTCTTAGGCAGTTCTATCTGTAGTTTTTTGAGGAGCCTCCATACTGTTTTCCAAAAGGGCTGCACTAATTTACAGTCCCACCAACAGTGTAGGAGGGTTCCCCTTCCTCTGCATCCTTTTCAGCATTTGCTATTCTCTTTTTGACAATAGCCAGTCTAACTGGGGTGAGATGATATCTCAATGTGGTTTTGATTTGCATTTCCCTGACACTTAGTGATGTTGAGCATTTTTTATGTGTCTTTTGGCCATTTGTATGTCTTCCTTTGAGAAATGCCTATTCAGCTCCTTTGCCTATTTTTAAATAGGGGTACTTGTATTTTTCCTGTTAAGTTGTTTGAGTTCCTTGTATATTCTGGATTTGAATCCCTTGTCAGATGCATAGTTTGCAAATATTTTCTCCCATTCTGTGGGTTGTCTTTTCACTTTTTTTTTTTTTTTTTTTTTGCTTCATTAAATTTTATTAAACTTTGTTTATCACATATCACCCATCTGTCCATCCCTCTATTCATCCATCAGTCCATCTTATTTTTAGTGCATTTCAAATTAAAATTGTAGACATTAGTACATTTCTTCCTAAACACTTTTTTTTTTTTTTTTAATTTTATTTTGTCGATATACATTGTAGCTGATTATTGCTTCCCATCACCAAAACCTCCCTCCCTTCTCCCTCCCTCCCTCCCCCCCGACAATGTCCTTTCTGTTTGCTTGTTGTATCAACTTCAAATAATTGTGGTTATTATATCTTCTTCCCCCCGCCCCCCGGTTTGTGTGTGTGTGTGTATGTGTGTGTGTGAATTTATATATTAATTTTTAGCTCCCTCCAATAAGTGAGAACATGTGGTATTTCTCTTTCTGTGCCTGACTTGTTTCACTTAATATAATTCTCTCAAGGTCCATCCATGTTGTTGCAAATGGCAGTATTTCATTCGTTTTTATAGCTGAGTAGTATTCCATTGTGTAGATGTACCACATTTTCCGTATCCACTCATCTGATGATGGGCATTTGGGCTGGTTCCAACTCTTGGCTATTGTAAAGAGTGCTGCGATGAACATTGGGGAACAGGTATACTTTCGACTTGATGATTTCCATTCCTCTGGGTATATTCCCAACAGTGGGATGGCTGGGTCGTATGGTAGATCTATTTGCAATTGTTTAAGGAACCTCCATACCATTTTCCATAGAGGCTGCACCATTCTGCAGTCCCACCAACAATGTATGAGAGTTCCTTTTTCTCCGCAGCCTCGCCAGCATTTATCGTTCAGAGTCTTTTGGATTTTAGCCATCCTAACTGGGGTTAGATGGTATCTCAATGTGGTTTTGATTTGCATTTCCCGGATGCTGAGTGATGTTGAGCATGTTTTCATATGTCTGTTGGCCATTTGGATATCTTCCTTAGAGAAATGCCTACTTAGCTCTTTTGCCCATTTTTTAATTGGGTTGCTTGTTTTCTTCTTGTAAAGTTGTTTGAGTTCCTTATATATTCTGGATATTAATCCTTTGTCAGATGTATATTTTGCAAATATTTTCTCCCACTCTGTTGGTTGTCTTTTAACTCTTTTAATTGTTTCTTTTGCTGTGCAGAAGCTTTTTAGTTTGATATAATCCCATTTATTTATTTTTCCTTTGGTTGCCCGTGCTTTTGGGGTCGTATTCATGAAGTCTGTGCCCAGTCCTATTTCCTGAAGTGTTTCTCCTATGTTTTCTTTAAGAAGTTTTATTGTCTCAGGGTGTATATTTAAATCCTTAATCCATTTTGAGTTGATTTTAGTATACGGTGAGAGGTATGGATCTAGTTTCATTCTCCTGCATATCGATATCCAGTTATCCCAGCACCACTTGCTGAAGAGGCAGTCCCTTCGCCACTGAATAGGCTTGGTGCCTTTGTCAAAGATCAGATGGCAGTAAGTGTGTGGGTTGATTTCTGGATTCTCTATTCTATTCCATTGGTCAGTGTGTCTGTTTTTATGCCAGTACCATACTGTTTTCGTTATTATAGCTTTGTAGTATAGCTTAAAGTCAGGTAGTGTTATGCCTCCAGCTTTATTTTTTTTGCTGAGCATTGCTTTGGCTATTCGTGGTCTTTTATTGTTCCATATAAATGTCTGAATAGTTTTTTACATTTCTGAGAAAAATGTCTTTGGAATTTTGATGGGGATTGCATTGAATTTGTATATCACTTTGGGTAGTATGGACATTTTTACTATGTTGATTCTTCCAATCCAAGAGCATGGAATATCTTTCCATCTTCTTGTATCCTCTCTAATTTCTCTCAGCAGTGGTTTGTAGTTCTCATTATAGAGATTTTTCACCTCCTTGGTTAACTCAATTCCTAAGTATTTTATTTTTTTGGTGGCTATTGTAAATAGGCAGGCTTTCTTGATTTCTCCTTCTGCATGTTCACTATTGGAGAAAAGAAATGCTACTGATTTTTGTGTGTTGATTTTGTATCCTGCTACTGTGCTGAAATCATTTATCAATTCCAACAGTTTTTTTGTAGAGGTTTTAGGCTGTCCGATATATAGGATCATGTCATCTGCAAACAGGGACAGTTTGACTTCATCTTTTCCAATCTGGATGCCCTTTATTTCCTTCTCTTCTCTGATTGCTCTGGCTAGTACTTCCAACACTATGTTGAATAGAAGTGGTGAGAGTGGGCATCCTTGTCTAGTGCCTGTTCTTAAAGGAAAAGCTTTCAGCTTTTCCCCATTCAGGATGATATTGGCAGTGGGTTTGTCATATATGGCTTTAATTATGTTGAGATACTTTCCCTCTATACCTAACTTATAGAGGGTCTTTGTCATGAATGAGTGCTGAACTTTATCAAATGCTTTTTCAGCATCTATAGAGATGATCATATGGTCCTTGTGTTTGAGTTTATTAATATGGTGTATCACATTTATTGATTTGCGTATGTTGAACCAACCTTGCGTCCCTGGGATGAATCCCACTTGATCGTGATGAATAATTTTTCGTATGTGTTGCTGTATTCTGTTTGCTAGTATTTTAGTGAGGATTTTTGCATCTATATTCATCAAGGATATCGGCCTGTAGTTTTCTTTTTTGGTTATATCTTTACCTGGTTTTGGTATCAGGATGATGTTTGCTTCATAGAATGAGTTTGGGAGATTTGCGTCCGTTTCAATCTTTTGGAATAGTTTGTAAAGAATCGGTGTCAATTCCTCTTTGAATGTTTGGTAAAATTCTGCTGTGAATCCATCTGCTCCTGGGCTTTTCTTTGTTGGGAGCCTTCTGATAACAGCTTCAATCTCCTTTATTGTTATTGGTCTGTTCAGATTTTCTACGTCTTCACGGTTCAGTTTTGGGAGCTTGTGTGTGTCCAGAAATTTATCCATTTCCTCCAGATTTTCGAATTTGTTGGCGTATAGTTGTTTATAGTAGTCTCGAATGATTCCTTGTATTTCAGATGAATCAGTTGTAATATCGCCTTTTTCATTTCTAATTTTTGTTATTTGAGTCTTCTCTCTTCTTTTTTTTGTTAGCCATGCTAATGGTTTGTCAATTTTATTTATCTTTTCAAAAAACCAACTTTTTGATTCGTTGATCTTTTGAATTGTTTTTTGGTTTTCAATTTCATTCAGTTCTGCTCTGATCTTAATGATTTCTTTCCGTCTGCTAACTTTAGGATTGGATTGTTCTTGTTTTTCTAGTTCTTTAAGGTGAAGTGTTAGGTTGTTCACTTGCCATCTTTCCATTCTTCTGAAGTGAGCATTTAATGCAATAAATTTTCCCCTCAATACTGCTTTTGCAGTATCCCACAGGTTTTGGTATGATGTATCATTGTTTTCATTAGTTTCAATAAACTTTTTGATTTCCTGCTTGATTTCTTCTTGGACCCATATGTCATTAAGTAGAATGCTGTTTAATTTCCATGTGTTTGTATAGTTTCCAAAGTTTTGTTTGTTATTAATTTCTAGTTTTAATCCATTGTGGTCTGAGAAGATACATGGGATAATTCCAATTTTTTTGAATTTATTGAGACTTGATTTGTGACCTAATATGTGATCTATCCTGGAGAATGATCCATGTGCTGATGAGAAGAATGAATATTCTGAGGTTATTGGGTGGAATGTTCTGTAGATATCTGCCAATTCCAATTGGTCTAGAGTCTTGTTTAGATCTTGTGTTTCTCTACTGATTCTTTGCCTAGATGATCTGTCTAATATTGACAGTGGAGTGTTCAGGTCCCCTGCTATTATGGTATTAGTGTCTATTTCCTTCTTTAGGTCTAATAGAGTTTGTTTTATAAATCTGGCTGCTCCAACATTGGGTGCATACATATTTATGATTGTTATGTCTTCTTGATGGATCAGTCCTTTTATCATTAAGTAGTGTCCCTCATTGTCTCTTTTTATGGTTTTTAGTTTAAAGTCTATTTTGTCAGATATAAGAATAGCCACTCCAGCTCGTTTTTCTTTTCTGTTTGCATGGTAAATCTTTTTCCATCCTTTCACTCTTAGTCTGTGTGAATCTTTATGGGTGAGGTGGGTCTCTTGTAGGCAGCATATAGTTGGGTCCTGCTTTTTGATCCAGTCAGCCAGTCTGTGTCTTTTAATTGGGGAATTTAAGCCTTTAACATTAAGAGTTGTTATTGAAAGGTGTTGATTTATTCCTAGCATTTTATTGGTTGTTTGGTTGTCTTAGGTGTCTTTTGTTCCTTGCTTTCTGATTTACTGTTTGGTTTCTTTGTTTGTTGGTTCCTTAGGTTGTAGATAGTGTTTTTGTTAGCTTGTTTTCTCTTCATGAATGCCATTTTTATTGTACTAGCGGGTTTAGATTTTTCTTAGGTTTTTATGGCAGTGGTAGTTATTTTTCAGGAACCAAACCCAGTACTCCCTTGAGGATTTCTTGTAAGGGTGGTCGTGTGGTAGTGAACCCCCGCAGTTTTTGTTTGTCTGAGAAATATACTATTTGCCCCTCATTTCGGAAGGATAGCCTTGCAGGGTAGAGTATTCTTGGCTGGCAATCTTTGTCTTTTAGTATTTTGAAAATATCATCCCATTCCTTTCTAGCTTTTAGGGTTTGTGATGAAAAGTCTGATGTTAACCTGATTGGGGCTCCCTTATAGGTGATTTGACGCTTCTCTCTTGCAGCTTTTAAGATTCTCTCTTTGTCTCTGAGTTTTGCCAATTTGACTATGACATGTCTTGGAGAAGGCCTTTTTGGGTTGAATACGTTTGGAGATCGTTGAGCTTCCTGGATCTGAAGATCTGTGATTTTTCCTATACCTGGGAAGTTTTCTGCCACTATTTTGTTGAATATGTTTTCAATGGAATCTCCATTTTCCTCCCCTTCTGGAATACCCATGACTCGGATATTTGAGCGCTTGAGGTTGTCTGATATCTCTCTCAGATTTTCTTCCATGTCCTTGATTCTTTTTTCTTTCTTTTTGTCTGCTTGTGTTATTTCAAACAGCCCATCTTCAAGTTCAGAGGTTCTCTCTTCAACTTCGACAAGCCTGCTGGTTAAACTCTCCGTTGTGTTTTTTATTTCGCTGAATAACTTCTTCAGTTCAGCAAGTTCTGCTACATTTTTTTTCAGGACATTGATTTCCTTGTATATTTCCTCTTTCAGATCCTGTATACTTTTCCTCATTTCATCATGATGTCTAGCTGAGTTTTCTTGTATCTCATTCAGTTTCCTTAGAATTATCACTCGAAATTCCTTGTCAGTTATTTCAAGGGCTTCTTGTTCTATAGGATCTAGAGTATGAGATTTATTAACTTTTGGTGGTGTACTTTCTTGATTTTTTGTATTTCTGGTGTCTTTTTTTTGGTGTTTATTCATTGTGGCAGGGGGTTTCACAGTCCACCGGTTTGAGACTAATGACTAACTAGGATGTTGCTGTGGTTGCCAATTTGGTATGGCTCCCGCCGTGACTGCTCAGTTGGCCTCTAGTGTCTTGTGTGTGTGGTTGCCTCGGGTCTTGGGCTTCTCCGGGGATCCACCTTTCTGGTCAGCTTGTACTCTGCTGGGCTGGTGGATCACGCACCACAGGGTGTGTGATCTCTGTTGAGCTTTCACTTTCTGTACAGGACTTCTCCCCGTTCCGTGTGCTCTGGCCCAGGCTGTTAGATCGTGCAGTGGCGACCCCACCGGGTGTGTGGTTTCTGTCGAGTCTCCGCCTCCCTGGCCGCACGTCTCCCCCCTCTGTGCACACTGTGCTGGGCTGGGGTGTGTCTTCTGCACCCCTCGTCTATCAGCTGGGCCTTCAAGACCCTGCTCAGCACCGCCTCGCCCAGGAAGTCTACCAGGTTTCTGCTAGGCACAGACGACCGGTCTCTCTGGGTGCCTTTGTAGCACTGTGTAGATCTTTCTCGGGTCTTGTTCACCTTTGTATCCCCCCGGTATAAACCGAGTCTAGTGCCCGCCTGCAGCCTGCTCTCCGGCAGGTTCTAGCGGACCTGGGAACTCTCCTACCACACTATTCCCAACCAGAAATTCGTTAGGCTTTTTTCCAAAGTGGTGGTCGCAGAGATGGTATCTGCCTCCCAGTAACAGGAAATTTACCGGGCCGGAGTCCAGGGTGTGGTGGAGTGACAGTCGGCCCGCCCGTATTTCCTAGCCCTCCCAACACTGGTCGGGACGCCCCACACCCCCAGCCCCGCCAGAGAACCGCGGAGGGAGTGGGAGAGGAGGCCGGCCCGCAGGGTCCGGAAAGCCCCGTGCCAGGCCAAGCAAATGGGCTCAGTGATGGCCGATCAGGGCGGAGCTGCCCGCACCTGGGAAAATGGAGGCAGCACTGGGGCAGTGAGTGGTCTGGTGGTGCAGGCAGGAGCCGGGTGGGCAGCCACCCCCCGAACAGTGCTGTGCCAGGGATCACTCACAGTGCTGTGCCAGGTCGGGCGCTCGCTCTGTCTCTGGTTTGTTGCCTTCCGTGTTCTCGGCGCTGCCGCCTCGGGCTGTTCAGTCGCGGCGCCGCTCGGGCGCTCCCAGGAATCTTCTTTAATGCCGGCCTGAAACCTCGAATCCTGAATAGGGCAGCTGGCCGCCTTCAGTGCGGCCCCAGCCTCCGGGATCCTGGCTGCATCCACAGCAGCCCTGGCGCCGTGTTCCCTGTTTCAAGACTCGCTTTTGCAGCTAAGAATCAGTTCTTTTCCTGCTCCACACTTCAAAGCTGTTGCCGGTAAATGAGGCAGCCTCTCCTGCCGGGGGCAAAGTGGCGTTGAGCCCCCACGACCGGCCAGCAGCAGCAGTCCTCCCTTAAGAGATGGCCAGAGGAAGGTCCACAAGTTTCCCGGCTGCCTGAGGCCCAGTGGCCACCTTTTCCACCTCAGCTACTCCGCGCCAGCCGCCGCAGCCGCCGCCATCTTGAACCTCTCCGTCTTTTCACTTTTTTGATTGTTTCTAAAAAGCTGTGCAGAAGCTTTTTAGTTTGATATAACCCCATTTGCTTATTTTTCTTTTTATTGACTGTGCTTTTTGGGACTTATTCATAAAGTCTATGCCCAGTCTTACTCCCTGAAGTGTTTCCCATATGTTTTCTTTTAGTAGTTTTATAGTTTCAGGTCTTATAGTTTTTTACAGTTTTAAGTCTTTAATCCATTTTAATTTTTGTATATGGAGAGACATATGAGTCTAGTTTCATTCTTCTACATGTGGATGTCCAGTGTCCCAGCACCATTTATTGAAGGTGCAGTCTTTTCCCCAGTGTATGCTGTTGGTGGATTTGTTGAAGATCAGTTGGCTGTAAGTATGTGGATTGATTTTTGAGTTCTCTATTCTATTTCATTGGTCTAAGGGTCTATTTTTATGCCAGTACTATGTTGTTTGGGTTACTATAGCTTTGTAGTATAACTTGAGGTCAGGTAGTGTTATGTCTAGAGCTTTATTATTTTTATATCTTTGCTTATTTTGTGCATGATTGCTTTGGCTATTCAGGGTCCTTTGTTGTTCTATATGAATGTTAGAATTGTTTTTTTCTGTTTATGTGAACAATGTCATTGGTATTTTGATGGGGACTGAATTGAACCTGTAGATTGCTTTGGGTAGTATGGACATTTTCACAATGTTACTTCTTCCAATCCAAGATCATGGAATGCCTTTCCATGTTTTTATGTCCCCTTTAATTTCTTTCAGTAGTGATTTGTAGTTCTCATTGAAGAGATTTTTCATCTCCTTGCTTAAATTTATTCCTAGGTATTTTATTTTTTTGGTTGGAATTGTGAAAGGACTTGCTTTCTTGATTTCTCTTTCTACTAGTTTGCTATTGGAATGTGAAAATGCTACTGATTTTTGCATGTTGATTTCGTATCCTGCAACTATTGAAATCATTCATCAGCTCGAATAGTTTTTTGGCAAAGTCTTTAGGTTTTTCTATATAGGATCGTATCATCTGCAAACAGGGACAGTTTGACTTTATTTTTTCCAATCTGGACGCCCTTTATTTCCTTTTGCCTGATTGCTCTGGCTAGTACTTGGCATAATACTATGCTAAATCAGAGTGGTGAGAGTGAGCATCTTTGTCTTGTTCTTATTCTTAAGGGAAAAGCTTTCAGCTTTTCCCATTCAGGATGATACGGGTGGTGGGAAGAAAACTACAGGCCCATGTTTCTGATGAACATAGATGAAAAAATCCTCAACAAAATATTAGCAAACAATACAGCAACACCAAAAAAAAATTGTATACCATGATCAAATAGTAATCATCCCAGGGATGCAAGGATGGTTCAGCATATACAAATCAATAAATGTGATACAATATATCAAAAAAATCAATGATAAAATCCATATGATTATCTCAATAAACAGAAAAAGCTTGTGACAAAATTCAACATCCCTTCATGATAAAGACTCTCAGCAAACTAGGAATTTATTTATTTTTACTTGAAACATTGATTGTACATATTTATGGGGTACAGAGTTATATTTCAATACATGTATACATTGTGTAATGATCAAATCAGGATGGTTGGCATATTCATCATCACAAAACTTTGTCTTTTCTTTATGATAAACATTTGATCTCTCTTCCAGCCATTTGAAAACATACAATAAATTATTGTTAATTGTAGATGCCTAGCAGAACTGTACACCACTAGAATTCATTTTTCCTATCTAGATGTAATTTTGTGTCCATTAACCAACCTCCCCTTTCTAGCTCTAGTAACCACAATTCTACTCTCTATTTCTAAAAGTTCAACCTACTTTTTTTTGTAGCTTCCACAAATGACTGAGAAGATGCAGTATTTATCTTTCTGTGCCTGACTTATTTTACTTAACATAATGTCTTCCAGGCCATCTGTGTTGCTACAAATAACAAGATTGCACTCTTCTTTTATAACTGAGTAGTATTCTGTTGTGTGTATATACCACACTTTCTTTATCCATTCATCTGTTGATGGACACCTAGGTTGATTCCATTATTGGCTATTGTGAATATCACTGTAATTAACATGGTACAGATACATCTTTGGAATGCTAATTCCCTTTCTTTTTGATAAATACTATGATTGGTGGATGATATGGTAGTTCTGTTTTTAGGTTTTTGGGTTTTTGTATTATTATACATACATGTGGGGTACAACCTTGATTTTCAATAACTGTGTAGAATGTGTGGTGGTTAGATCAGAATAGTTAGCTTATTCATCATTACAATATGCATCCATTCTTTGTGTCCGTTGACCAATTCCTCATTAGCCACCCTCCCTCGCTCTCTGCTCTCCCTTTTCCACATCTAGTTTTTAGAGGAACCATGTAAGGTATGTTTTGGAATGCTCATGACCCATGAATATCTTCAGTTTATTAAAAAGTTGTTTATACTTTTTTTGGGGGGGGGGTTGTTCTTTTAGTTAACTGCAGATTGTAAATTGGCTAATTACAAGTATTAAAACAATTAAAATAAATATAAATTTACAACTTGTATAACATCTGGTACTTAGGCATAAACATATGGCTCAAAAGCAGATGTTTCAGGTACTGTACTTGGCTGTTGTTCCCTTGTAAATCATAAATCATGGTTATATCCAAAGGCTCCAGAGCTAAAATAATTAACTGAATAAACAAACAAACAAGGAACAACTTGATGTAAAGTATTCTTAAAACAGAGAGAAGGATTTTTGGTTAAAAAGCAGTCACTAATTTTTCATTTATCTATCTCCCCAGTTTTTGGTTTTTGTTTTTGTTTTCCTATGCCATTAATGTTTTCTACTAAGGCCAAAAAGGGAAAGGTTATAAAACAAGACATCACATCTCAAATTCTGTTCATGTCAGTTTCTCTCCACACAGGAATATGAATACACTGATAATAGTAATAGTTCATGTTTTCTCAGAGTTTTCTCTGCACCAGGCACTGCTCTAAGTGCTTCACAAGTATTAACACATTTACATTCAAAGCCTCCTTGTGATATAGCTTATCCTGTTATCATTTCTATTTTCAAGCCACAATTGAGAAGCAGAGAGTCTGAGAAGCTCAACTTCACATGCTGGTGGGATCTGGGTCCTGTTCCAAGAAGTCTGACCCCAGAATCCATAGCCTGAATACATGCTATGATGATTCATTTCATGGGTCCACTAGGCTAGGCTGCATTGAAAAGACACTAATCTAAGTGGTTCTGTGAAAGTATTTTGTAGATGTGCTTAACATCTACAATCAGTCAACTTTCAGTAAAGGAGATACCCTTGATAATGTAGTAATTCTCATCCAATCAGTTGAAAGGAATTAAGAGTGAAAACAGTTTTCTTGTAGAAGAAATTCTGCCTCGACATTGAAGTATTAAGTTCTGCCTGAGTTTCTAGCCTGCCAACCTGCCCTAAAAATTTAGGACTTGCCTGCCCTCTGGATTTTAAACTTGCCAATTTTCATAATCACTTAAGTCAACTTTTAAAAATTAATCTCTTAATATATACACATATAAATTATTTTTTTCTTTAGAGAACCCCGACTGATACACACACTATGTTGTAAAATGCCAAGATATATAATGTTCCTCCTCATTATCAAAAATGTGCCCTTAGTGACATGTGCCCACTATTAAATGCTCAAAAAAAAGGGTGGCCTTGTCATTCAGTTGCTCACTATCAAAGAAAATCTGGAACACTGAGGTAAATAAATACGTAAATGATATCCCAAGACCAAATTCTACTTAAATGAGAGCCTGAGGTTTATCCCATGGGATAGAGAATAGGCTATGTTTATTATTGGCTCTTTATGCTCTTTCTCTTGCTAAAATTCTACTCATCTTTCAAGACCCGGTTTAGCCCCATGTTCTCCATGACAGCCCTGCTGATTATTCAAGTCATATTGAATTTTCTCTCCCTGGAAATAACTGAGCACTTATTTTATACTTTTCGTCTTACCTTCTAATTGTTTATGACTGTTCATCTTGGGTCTATAACCAAATTCTGAGCTCTTGAACCACATCTTGCTGATATCCATAATAGATTTTAGCAGGTGAACCACTAAACAAATATTTAAAAGGTACTCATTGGTTTGTCAATTTGGCTTGTAACAACCTGTAGTAAGGCTCTTTGCAGGAATATGGCTCAAGTGATATCCAAATAATATCTGACCTTCTGTCCCAAGATAATAATGCTCTATCTACTCAGCTGACCATAAAAGCCCCAAATGGAGTACATCATATTTGCAGAGACAGAACAAAGGATGAACCTAGATGGCACACTAAATAATAGCCCAAGAACGTGTTGAAGTTCCATTAACACTGTCTGTTATAAACATGATTTACACGTGTATCTTATGTGAAGTTATTTTTTAATTAATGGGGATTTATTGTAATCTTGACATTGCTCTTCTTTCACATATGTCTATTCACCATAAACTTTTATTATCATAATGGTAATATGATCTGATTATATTGGAGCAGTGACATTCATGATATGTTTATTCAGAGCCATTCATAAATACAAAAATTCGTAATTTTCATTCTACTATACACTTTTTTGCATAAATCTTATTTGATGGCTAAGAGTCATCATTGATAATTAAATTTATTTTCAGGGCATTTTACATAGAATAAAAGTTAAATCACCACAAGAGAGTTTTTATGTAACTTCCAAGAAGTTGCAATAACTAGTATTTCATTGCAGTATACATTGTCCAACTATCCACTGAGCAACTTACTGAGTTATACATATTTTTCAGCATATGAGTTTAAAACTAATACCTCATAAAATTTTCACTTTACCACCTCTCAGAAATCATTCAGAGTATATTATTGGTGAAAACATATATGTGCTTTATTTGAAATAATAAAAATATAGGGCACTAACCTTATCAGAAGTGGTAAAAATGGAAGCTTGGATTCCAAAAGTAGACAAGAAAAATTTCTTTCTTTCCTTTTTTTTTTTTTTTTCTGGTTCCATCCTGACTTCATTATAAATGCCTTCGCTGGGAGATTTTTTTAAAAATACCATATTCATGATTTATTTGGTGATGTAAAGTTATTTGGCAGCATGGATGCTGCATGGCTTGCAATGAGTAACAGTCTTCTCCAAAGAAGCATTTGTTCTTCAATCTACTACAATCCTCATCTTACTGTATTACAGCTGACTAAAGACAGTCATTGAAGTAAACCAGCTGTTCAGTGTAGGACTCTGAGGATAGTGATAAACTTTATCTACATTATCATTCTAGATTCAACTTCACCTTTTAAAACTATCTCCGGATTTGTTGTGCAATATGTGTGACTTCTCATTATAAATTCACATTTTCTGTCTCACCTCCTCAACTATCATCCTATATGGCATTAGTCCATTAAAGGTAATACTACTACTGAAGGCCCCATGCTGCTTCAGATGATAAAGGTCATTGCAGAATCATACATTTAAGCATTTCTGCAACACTGGTGATTTTTAAATTAATAATTCTTTATATTTTTTACATATTCTTGATGAACTACTTGCTTCTATTTTCTCATCCATATCACTGATAACTTCAGTTAAGGAAGAGTTGACAGAATAGTTTTAGAGCATCAAGGTAAAAGGTTATTTAGCTCTTATTTTTCTTTAATTAATAGAAATCCTTGTGTTTTTATCAATGAGGAATCTCTACATGAGGATGTGCTTTTATGGATAATGTTGATATTAAAATGTAGAAATGAAAAAGTGGCATCTAGCTGAGTAAACTGGCTCCCACATTAAGCCTACCATGCTGCCCAATATGAGGTGTCTGTGGCAGAGTAGGAGTTAATTAATTCTTCAAAACAACAAGCTAGAAGAAAACCCGTTGTGTTAATTGTCCTCATAATGAAAACCAATGCTTCATTAGTTTCCAGTACCATTGTACCCGGGCACTTTATGTCTAATAGAATAATAAGTGACTTCAAATGCTATGCAGCACACCACACACAGCACCACAGTCATCTCTTGTTATCTCAAACCACACAGGATTTTTCCAGCACTGCAGAACTCAAGTGGTCCTTCTAAAAAATAAAATAGAAACACCCAAAACTTAAAAACAAAACTGGGGAGTAGGCCACACATATCAAACATTTCTAGTTAGGGGTTATCGGTGCTCTCTTTCTTTTATCCTCTCCCTAATGAAATTTAGCCTGCCATTTCCAATCCCATTTTGTGTGCTGATTTTACTAACTACTTACCATTCTGTTGCAGACAAAGGAGGAATAGGAGAAAGTACAGTGTAGGAAATTTGTATTGCATTTTTCTAAGTAAAATTAACACATCTCAAATATATGCCACACACAACAACTCAGCATAATATTTAAGGAGTATTTTGTTGTTGTTTTTGCTTTAAAAGAACAGAATGATCAAATAGAAAGATACTGTTCCTTAAATTAGAAGGCTTGGCTCTACTATATATTAACTAAGGGGTTTTTTTTAGTCTAAGTCGTATAACCCATCTGAGCCTCATTTGGCTTTTCTATAAATAGAATATAATAAAAATAATAAAATAATAATAATAAAATACACCACAGAATTATAAGAAACAAATGTGAATATACAGATAAAGGCTAGAAATGCCCATCTAACTTGTAGCAAAGGTACTAGAACTTACTATCATGTAAACACTTCCTCATCTGAGCGCCCTGAATTTTCACAGCCCCCCATCCCCACTCTCACCAGGACATCAAGTGCTGTCTCGTTGAATTCATGTCGACTGTGGCCCTGACCACAAGGTAGGAAATCCAAATCAAGAGCTGATTCTTCCTCCGTTCCCTCTCCACATTAGCTGGATAAAGCTACATTCCATTCAATCACAAATCAAGTCTCAACAAATTTTTAAAAAATGGAATTATCCCATGCATTTTCTCAGTCAACAATGGATTAAAATTAGAAATCAATAACAGACAAAATTCTGGAAACTATACAAACACATGGAAATTAAACAGCATTCTACTTAATGACATATGGGCCCAAGAAGAAATCAAGCAGGAAATCAAAAAATGTATTGAAACTAATGAAAATAATGATACATCATACCAAAACCAGAGGAATACTGCAAAAGCAGTAATAAGGGGGAAATTTATCACATTAAATGCTCACTTTAGAAGAATGGAAAGATGGCAAGTGAACAACCTAACACTTCCCCTTAAAGAACTAGAAAAACAAGGATAATCCAAATCTAAGTTAGCAGATGGAAAGAAATCATTAAGATCAGAGCAGAACCTAATGAAATCAAAACCCCAAAAACAATACAAAAGATCAATGAATCAAAAAGTTGGTTTTTCTAAAAGATAAATAAAATTGACAAACCATTAGCATGGCTAACTAAAAAAAGAAGAAAGAAGATTCAATTAACAAAAATTAGAAAGGAAAAAGGTGATATTACAACTGATTCATCTGAAGTACAAGGAATCATTCGAGACTACTATAAAAAACTATACACCAACAAATTTGAAAATCTGGAGGAAATGGATAAATTTCTGGACGCGCACAAGCTCCCAAAACTGAGCCATGAACTCATAGAAAATTTGAACAGACCAATAACAATAAAGGAGATTGAAGCTGTTATAAGAAGGCTCCCAACAAAGAAAAGCCCAGGACCAGATGGATTCACAGCAGAATTTTACCAAACATTCAAAGAGGAATTGACACCCATTCTTTACAAACTATTCCAAAAGATTGAAACAGACACAAATCTCCCAAACTCATTCTATGAAGCAAACATCATCCTGATACCAAAACCAGGTAAAGATATAACCAAAAAAGAAAACTACGGGCCAATATCCTTGATGAATATAGATGCAAAAATCCTCACTAAAATACTAGCAAACAGAATACAGCAAGACATATGTAAAATTATTCATCACAATCAAGTGGGATTCATCCCAGGGATGCAAGGTTGGTTCAACATATGCAAATCAATAAATGTGATACACCATATTAATAAAATCAAACACAAGGACAATATGGTCATCTCTATAGATGCCGAAAAAACATTGATAAAATTCAACATTCATTCATGACAAAGACCCTCTATAAGTTAGGTATAGATCGAAATTATCTCAGCATAATTAAAGCCATATATGATAAACCCACTGCCAATATCATCCTGAATGGGGAAAAGCTGAAAGCTATTCCTTTAAGAAAAGAAACTAGATAAGGATGCCCACTCTCACCACTCCTATTCAACATAGTGTTGGAAGTACTAGCCAGAGCAATCAGAGAAGAGAAGGAAATAAAGGGCATCCAGACTGGAAAAGATGAAGTCAAACTGTCCCATTTTGCAGATGACATGAACCTATATATCGAACAGCCTAAAGCCTCTACAAAAAAACTCTTGGAGTTCATACATGATTTCAGCACAGTAGAAGGATACAAAATCAACACACAAAAATCAGGAGCATTTCTATTCTCCAATAGTGAACATGCAGAAAGAGAAATCAAGAAAGCCTGCCTATTTACAATAGCCACCAAAAAAATAAAATACTTAGGAATTGAGTTAACCAAGGAGGTGAAAAATCTCTATACTGAGAACTACAAATGACTGCTGAGAGAAGTTAGAGAAGATACAAGAATATGGAAAGATATCCCATGCTCTTGGATTGGAAGAATCAACATTGTGAAAATGTCTATACTACCCAAAGTGATATACAAATTCAATGCAATACCCATTAAAATTCCAATGACATTTTTCTCAGAAATGGAAAAAACTATCCAGACATTTATATGGAATAACAAAAGACCACGCATAGCCAAAGCAATGCTGAGCAAAAAAACAAAGCTGGAGGCATAACACTACCTGACTTTAAACTATAGTACAAAGCCATAATAACCAAAACAGTATGGTACTGGCATAAAAAAAGATACACTGATGAATGAAATAGAATAGAGAATCCAGAAATTAACCCACACACGTACAGCCATCTGATCTTTGACAAAGGCACCAAGCCTATACACTGGGAAAGAGACTGCCTCTTCCGCAAATGGTGCTGGGAGAACTGGATATCAATATGCAGCAGAATGAAACTAGACCCACACCTTTCACCATACACTAAAGTCAACTCAAAATGGATTAAAGAATTAAATATACACCCTGAAACAATAAAACTTCTTAAAGAAAACATATTAGAAACACTTCAGGAAGTAGGACTGGACACAAACTTCATGAATATGTCCTCAAAAGCATGGGCAACCAATGGAAAGATAAACAAATGGGATTATATCAAACTAAAAAGCTTCTGCACAGCAAAAGAAACAATTCACAGAATTAACAGACAACCAACAGAGTGGGAGAAAATATTTACAAAATATAGATCTGGCAAAGGATTAATATCCAGAATATAGAAGGAACTCAAACAACTTTACAAGAAAAAAACAAACAACCCAATTAAAAAATGGGCAAAAGAGCTAAATAGACATTTCTCTAAGGAAGATATACGAATGGCCAACAGACATATGAAAAAATGCTCAACATCACTCAGCATCCGGGAAATGCAAATCAAAACCACACTGAGATACCATCTCACCCCAGTTAGGATGGCTAATATCCAAAAGACTCTGAACGATAAATGCTGATGAGGTTGCAGAGAAAAAGGAACTCTCATACATTGTTGGTGGGACTGCAAAATGGTGCAGCCTCTATGGAAAATGGTATGGAGTTTCCTCAGACAATTGCAGATAGATCTACCATATGACCCAGCTATCCCATTGCTGGGAATATATCCAGAGGAATGGAAATCATCAAGTCGAATGTATACCTGTTCCCCAATGTTCATTGCAGCACTCTTTACAATAGCCAAGAGTTGGAACCAGCCCAAATGTCCATCATCAGATGAGTGGATACGGAAAATGTGGTACATCTACACAATGGAATACTACTCAGCTATAAAAACGAATGAAATACTGCCATTTGCAATGACATCGGTGGACCTAGAGAGAATTATATTAAGTGAAATGAGTCAGGCACAGAAAGAGAAATATCACATGTTCTCACTTGTTTGTGGGAGCTAAAAATAAATAAATAAATACACACACACACACACACACACACACACACACACACACCAAAAAAAAAAAAAAAAAAAAAAAACGGGGGTGGGGGGAGAAGACATAGCAATTGCAATTCCTTGAAATTAATAGACAAGCATACAGAAAGGACATTATTGGGAGGGAGGGGAAGGGAGGAGGGATTTAAGTTTTAGTAATGGCCACAATAATCAACCACATTGTATATCGACAAAATAAAATATTTTAAAAAGGGCTGCCCTAGAACCTTATCAAATAGTTTTCTCGTTGCTAAATTATTAATGGATTAAGAATTGATTAAAAACAAGAAAAAGAACAACGAGAATAGAAATAATAACGAAGGGGAAATATAACGTCAGGGTCCTTGAAATGCAAAGCAGCCACTTTGCATGTATATTTATCTCATATGAAACCCCGTAAATGTAAACATGTTAGTTATACATCTTATCTCATATATCTCATAGATACTACCTATACTATTTCATATACATATATATTCATGTGTATATATACACATATATATATATATATATATTTACCTTTATTTAAGTCCTCACCATGACTAAGTGCTGGATCTAAGCTACCAGATATGGTTTTTAATTCCCCAAAGCTGCTAGAATAGCTCTCTAATTCTGAAGCAATAGGACAACAGAAAGGCAAGTTATACACAGTGGCTGTTAGCAGAAAGCCCTGTGGCAAATGAGTATCTGTTCAGACTACATAAAGGACTAGAATAACATTCAGGCAGGTTCAAGTATGCAATAAAGGGCACATACATGAAACAATCATCTGTATGAGTCTAGAAGTCAATGGACACCATCACCCTGTATATTAGGTAATTCACTCTAGCTGTCCTAACAGATGGCTCATCAAACATTTCTCATTCTTCACAGTTTGTCACAGATCAGGCATCTTTCTTGAGTCTTATACCTAGTTAAACCAACCATAAATCACGGTCCCATGGGTATGTAGCAGGCAAAGTGAAAAAAGCACACCAGTTACTACATGCTTAGATCTCAAAGGTACACATTTACTTCATTTTAATAGTAGCCATATGGGACAATCTCATTGAAGGGGAGCTATTGCAGTCATTCCACAGAAGGAAGATGGACGACCTGACTCAAAATTTAATTTAAATATGACACTGCACATGCACCATGAGAGTATGAAAAGATTTATTACTCATACAAGGAGGCTTTCTGGAGAGAGTGCATGGCAGGCTACCAAACAAGTCCAAAAAAGTGCAGATGGGGATGATTGCTGGCCAGAGTATCCAGAAAGGAGTAACTGGCTTGGAGTTTTATGGTGGTGAAAGGATAGGGCTGCTCTGAAAGTTCCCTCACAAGGGCCAGGTTTATACTTCCCACAAGCACCAAAGAAGAGAGTATTTAGGCTTTTTTATCAGCATGCCCAGAAGTGGGAAAGAAGGGGAAAGGGGAGAGATGGGGATTGAAAGCTATCAGCAATCAATCATCAAAATTGGGGTCAAACACTCTATTGTAATTCACTCCTGATGTTTGACCATGACTGAAATGCACCATGTTTCATTTATTTGCATTTGAACTTGTTTAGGTAAACCACTATGGTACTCTGTGAGGCCTGTAGCCTCAGGCTGGTAAGATAAGCAAACAGTCCATTGAATGCCTTATTCAAAAGTCTAGCATTACTGTATTTTGACTAATAAAATGAATGCTTTGGTCATTATTGATAATGGCTGAATTCTAAAGGGGATAAGGAGAGCCTAGGTGAAGATTTACATTGTACCTTTAGTATGTGTAAAGACATGTGTGTCTTTGATTCATATTTTCAAAATTTGTGAAACAAGAGACTCCAGAGTTCATTACCCTAAAGGAGGAAACTTGGTTAGGAAATTGCCATTGTTTCCATTGGCCAGATCAGATGGCCAAATCAATGACAATAACCCAAAAATCTATAAAAATGTTCCAGTAAGGCTTGTTTTCCAGGAAATCTATTGTTAAGATGACCAATTGAAGTTAAGGCAATTATGCTAACCCTTGAGCCCCACCATTTATTAGGGGCATTCCAGTCAAGGGGCATTCCAGTTAAGGGATGTCTTGGGTGATCTCCATGACATATAATGTCAGTGCTGACATCCATAAATGTACAATATCCCTTTGCTGTTCACAATGGGTTCCGCAATTAGCCAAGGGGTCCAAGAGATAGGTAACCTCCTCCAGCATCATGGCATCTAGCAAGGAACTGAGGACAGGAAAGACCACTTCCTCCTGCAGGTATGATACACCGGTGAGCCCAGGCTTGGCTCTATCCTATAGGTATAATTTTCATTTAAACAGGAAACCACTGTGGCTATGCCAAACTTGCTGGGTGCAGCTTCTGTGAACCCAGGCATAATGGTCATCTGGGTATGGAGAACTATAGGTGCAGGGCCTGTGAAAGACTCTTGTACCCCATTAATATGCGTAATCAATAAAAAAAACAAGACTCTATTTCCAAGACATCAAAATATGTGACCAGGAATTGCCATTCTAATGACATATAGTGCTACATTAAGGAATGCAATTTCTTGCATCAGAAGCCAATGGATTGGGCCGACCCTGTGGCGCACTCGGAAGAGTGCGGTGCTGGGAGTGCTGTGCCGCTCTGGCTGCGGGTTTGGATCCTATATAGGACTGGCCGGTGTGCTCACTGGCTGAGCACGGTGCGGGTAGCACCACGCCAAGGGTTGCGATCCCCTTACCGGTCACGAAAAAGACAAAAAAAAAAAAAAAAAGAAGCCAATGGATTATTTATGGTCATCATGGGTGATCTAGAGACTACAGGAGGCATGAGAGGATATTGCTAAATTCTCTTCAAAGAAGAAGGTTCTTGTGGGAACTAATGAAAATGCCATTGCACTGAAATTTGAACAGATTGCAGACTCCTTTTTGTAAGAGTTCCATTTTAAGGTAGGCCAAGTTGTGAGTAACAGCATGAATGAGCTAAAGTAAGATTCATAAATAAGGAATTAGTTGCCTCTAGAAAGCAAAAAGGCCTAACAGGTGTAGAGCTTATTTTATTGTTGTAGTTTCTAATAAATATCTTGACAACGTCAGAAATGGAGTGGTCCTCAGGTTACCAAATAATTTTCAGGAATTAACTGAGGTGGTGGGGCCCTGTAGTATGTGTGTCTTTTTTGTTAGCTCCTTTGTAACTACTCTCATGTCCTGAATGAATACATCAAATGAGTCTCAGAGGAGGAGGATATCATCAGTGTGATGTCACACGTGTGCTCCTGGAAAAAGTTGGATGTACTAAAGACATATTCACAAATTTCATTATTTACAGTAATCTCAATTTAATTTTTTTTTTTTTAATTTTTTATTTTGTCGATATACATTGTGGCTGATTATTGCTCCCCGTCACCAAAACCTCCCTCCCTTCTCCCTCCCCCCCTCCCCCCCAACAATGTCCTTTCTGTTTGCTTGTCGTATCAACTTCAAATAATTGTGGTTGTTATATCTTCTTCCACCCCCCCGGTTTTGTGTCTGTGTGTGTGTGTGTGTGTGTGTGTGTGAATTTATATATTAATTTTTAGCTCCCACCAATAAGTGAGAACATGTGGTATTTCTCTTTCTGTGCCTGACTCGTTTCACTTAATATAATTCTCTCAAGGTCCATCCATGTTGTTGCAAATGGCAGTATTTCATTCGTTTTTATAGCTGAGTAGTATTCCATTGTGTAGATGTACCACATTTTCCGTATCCACTCATCTGATGATGGGCATTTGGGCTGGTTCCAACTCTTGGCTATTGTAAAGAGTGCTGCGATAAACATTGGGGAACAGGTATACCTTCGACTTGATGATTTCCATTCCTCTGGGTATATTCCCAACAGTGGGATACCTGGGTCGTATGGTAGATCTATTTGCAATTGTTTAAGGAACCTCCATACCATTTTCCATAGAGGCTGCACCATTTTGCAGTCCCACCAACAATGTATGAGAGTTCCTTTTTCTCCGCAGCCTCGCCAGCATTTATCGTTCATAGTCTTTTGGATTTTAGCCATCCTAACTGGGGTTAGATGGTATCTCAATGTGGTTTTGATTTGCATTTCCCGGATGCTGAGTGATGTTGAGCATTTTTTCATATGTCTGTTGGCCATTTGTATATCTTCCTTAGAGAAATGCCTACTTAGCTCTTTTGCCCATTTTTTAATTGGGTTGCTTGTTTTCTTCTTGTAAAGTTGCTTGAGTTCCTTATATATTCTGGATATTAATCCTTTGTCAGATGTATATTTTGCAAATATTTTCTCCCACTCTGTTGGTTGTCTGTTAATTCTGTGAATTGTTTCTTTTGCTGTGCAGAAGCTTTTTAGTTTGATATAATCCCATTTGTTTATTTTTCCTTTGGTTGCCCGTGCTTTTGGGGTCGTATTCATGAAGTCTGTGCCCAGTCCTATTTCCTGAAGTGTTTCTCCTATGTTTTCTTTAAGAAGTTTTATTGTTTCAGGGTGTATATTTAAATCCTTAATCCATTTTGAGTTGATTTTAGTATATGGTGAGAGGTATGGATATAGTTTCATTCTCCTGCATATGGATATCCAGTTATCCCAGCAACATTTGCTGAAGAGGCAGTCCCTTCCCCAGTGAATAGGCTTGGTGCCTTTGTCAAAGATCAGATGGCAGTAAGTGTGTGGGTTGATTTCTGGATTCTCTATTCTATTCCATTGGTCAGTGTGTCTGTTTTTATGCCAGTACCATACTGTTTTCGTTATTATAGCTTTGTAGTATAGCTTAAAGTCAGGTAGTGTTATGCCTCCAGCTTTATTTTTTTTGCTCAGCATTGCTTTGGCTATTCGTGGTCTTTTATTGTTCCATATAAATGTCTGAATAGTTCTTTCCATTTCTGAGAAAAATGTCTTTGGAATTTTGATGGGGATTGCATTGAATTTGTATATCACTTTGGGTAGTATGGACATTTTCACTATGTTGATTCTTCCAATCCAAGAGCATGGGATATCTTTCCATCTTCTTGTATCCTCTCTAATTTCTCTCAGCAGTGGTTTGTAGTTCTCGTTATAGAGATTTTTCACCTCCTTGGTTAACTCAATTCGAAACTATACAAACACATGGAAATTAAAGAGCATTCTACTTAATGACATATGGGTCCAAGAAGAAATCAAACAGGAAATCAAAAAATTTATTGAAACTAATGAAAACAATGATACATCATACCAAAACCTGTGGGATACTGCAAAAGCAGTATTGAGGGGGAAATTTATTGCATTAAACGCTCACTTCAGAAGACTGGAAAGATGGCAAATGAACAACCTAACAGTTCACCTTAAAGAACTAGAAAAACAAGAACAATCCAAACCTAAAATTAGCAGACGGAAAGAAATCATTAAGATCAGAGCAGAACTGAATGAAATTGAAAACCAAAAAACAATTCAAAAGATCAACGAATCAAAAAGTTGGTTTTTTGAAAAGATAAATAAAATTGACAAACCATTAGCATGGCTAACAAAAAAAAGAAGAGAGAAGACTCAAATAACAAAAATTAGAAATGAAAAAGGCGATATTACAACTGATTCATCTGAAATACAAGGAATCATTCGAGACTACTATAAACAACTATACGCCAACAAATTTGAAAATCTGGAGGAAATGGATAAATTTCTGGACACACACAAGCTCCCAAAACTGAACCATGAAGACGTAGAAAATTTGAACAGACCAATAACAATAAAGGAGATTGACGCGGTTATCAGAAGGCTCCCAACAAAGAAAAGCCCAGGACCAGATGGATTCACAGCAGAATTTTACCAAACATTCAAAGAGGAATTGACACCGATTCTTTACAAACTATTCCAAAAGATTGAAATGGACACAAATCTCCCAAACTCATTCTATGAAGCAAACATTATCCTGATACCAAAACCAGGTAAAGATATAACCAAAAAAGAAAACTACAGGCCAATATCCTTGATGAATATAGATGCAAAAATCCTCACTAAAATACTAGCAAACAGATTACAGCAACACATACGTAAAATTATTCATCACGATCAAGTGGGATTCATCCCAGGGATGCAAGGTTGGTTCAACATACGCAAATCAATAAATGTGATACACCATATTAATAAACTCAAACACAAGGACCATATGATCATATCTATAGACGCTGAAAAAGCATTCGATAAAGTTCAGCACTCATTCATGACAAAGACCCTCTATAAGTTAGGTATAGAGGGAAAGTATCTCAACATAATTAAAGCCATATATGCCAAGCCCACTGCCAATATCATCCTGAATGGGGAAAAGCTGAAAGCTTTTCCTTTAAGAACAGGAACTAGACAAGGATGCCCACTCTCACCACTCCTATTCAACATAGTGTTGGAAGTACTAGCCAGAACAATCAGAGAAGAGAAGGAAATAAAGGGCATCCAGATTGGAAAAGATGAAGTCAAACTGTCCCTGTTTGCAGATGACATGATCCTATATATCGAACAGCCTAAAACCTCTACAAAAAAACTGTTGGAATTGATAAATGATTTCAGCACAGTAGCAGGATACAAAATCAACACACAAAAATCAGTAGCATTTCTTTTCTCCAATAGTGAACATGCAGAAAGAGAAATCAAGAAAGCCTGCCCATTTACAATAGCCACCAAAAGTAATCTCAATTTAAAATGTGGCAGCTGAAAAAATCCTAGCTATTCGTCAACTCATATAACCCTTTTAAATATCTAGTCACCTTTTCCCTCAAATGACCTCGCCTGACTGACCATATATATGACTTTGAAAGTCTCCTATCTGTCCTCCAATATTATTACTCTCATGACTACTTTCTTTCCACCACTTCCTGTGGGCTTTACTGTTCAGTAGGGGTAGTGTTTATTTTTTTTCAGATTCACTCCTCCTGAATGTCTTTTTCACCTAATGCTGTTCCTGTGACTGGGTTATGTGTCCTCAATGCACACTTCTTCCAAGAAGACTTCTAGGATTGAGGAAAAGGCACAATAGCCTCTCAGCCATAGTACCTCATGTAAGTCTTCTTTTTAAATTACTGAATATGTTTTCATGTTATTATCTAAACAATTACTTGTTTTTAATAATATTCTTATTTATAATATTCTGTAGATTTTATAAAGAGCTTTCAAATATATTTCTTCATTTGATTACTACCACGAAACTAAAGGTGCTATGTTTTACATTCTAAGATAAGAGGGAACTGAGGGTCTGGAAGGTGATATGGACTGCTTAGGGACACAAGCATCTGGGTAAGAGAGACACAACACGATCAAGTCTTCTAATTCTTTGGTCTATTCTAATCTGTCTTTCTTGTATCTGAATTCCAAATCCCGTAGAGTTATGTTTTTACCTTTCCAATGTTAAGAACATCAGGATTTGCCATACGTGTAGGTAGATAGGAGGCTGTATTCATGGCATGTTTAATGGAAGCTCTTAAAAAGCTCTGACACTTTAAATCTTTCCCACGACTTATTGCTGTGACCTCACTCCACCATTAGGAATATATCCATCTGGTATAAACCACGGTTCATTCCAGGAATATCTTACAAAATACAATTGGAAAAGAAATTCTCTTCAATGTAATTGACATATTTAATAGTTCATTGTTAATTACTTTTTCATATTACTTAGTAAAGATATGGAAATATAGGCTACAGACTAGGTATATTTTGGTGGGCAGCAGAGAATACAAAAGTAAATTAAAGGACTTAGACTTTCCACTATCAGCTGGTATGCCTAAATAAAGTTTCATAAAACAATTTCTAGACAACATGAGGTCCTGATTTCAGTGATAAAATGGAGCTAAGATATGAGAAACCTGATAAAATTATCTATATAAGTCTTAAAATTTTGTGTATGTTATTAACTTTACAGATAACAATAAAATATTAACAGAATTTTAGGGATAGTCTTTAGGCCATCAGAGAATTTTAAGCAAACATTTTACAATCCATACAATCATAAATAACTGAAGTTTGAAAAAAAATGTTGAACTCATTTACCCACATCATTTTTTAGAAAAAGACATAAGGACAATAGATAAAATTAAATAACTTGTTCCAGGTCAGAGACAGGGTTTGGACCAAGATTTATTTTATTGCCATTTGTACTCTGTAGTATGGCCACATTAACTATTTACACTCCTCAAATTTGGATCATGGTTTATTTTTTCCTCTTTTTTCTGCCGATACCTTTGCCACAGCCTCTACTTTGTTATGCCCTACTTGCCCTATAAGGCTCAGATCAGGGGATTCATATTATCTTAGCCTCGCTAGAGCCTCCTTCAGTGCATCTTTTTAGCAATATAAGCTTAATATTATCTAATAACTTATCTATCCTTTAGACCCCACTCATATCCTTATATTTTATATCCTATGCTTTGTATCCCTAATGCTAATAATTATCTCTAATCACTACCTCTAATCCCTCAGTGGCTGACACAATGTCGATACTAAATAAATGTTGAGTACAAAAATGAATGGGTACCTGTTAGAACTTTCATTTTATACACTATGTTTTCTATTTTTATTTCTACTTACCTATAAGATGAAATTCCTTTCTATGCAGCATGAAATACATAATGGACTCACTTTTCTTCTACCAAATCATAATTTATAATATCATAGTGGATATTAGTATATATATCTTTTCAAGTTTAATAATATCTGTCTTCACCATGTGTTATTGAATTCATTTTATAACTTTAATTTACTGTTATTTTCCAAACTTATTGTAGTCCTGCCATTTACATTCTCTAGTAAGGTCTCCAAAACAGAATAAATCTGTTCAAAAGGATGCATTATAATTTTCAAGTTTCATAGTTTCATTCATTTATTCTACATATCCAACAGGCATTTCCCCCTATATTTTGACAGTTTCAGCTCCACTGAAATATTCATAATGCTCCCAACCTCAAGCAGTATTTTCTTTAGAAACTTCTGTAAATTCAAAATACATCAGGAGAAAAAGGTATTTCAGGTTATTTCAACTATTTTGCATTGAACGCAAACACATTCATCAAATTAAAAGGACATTGTTAGAGGCACAATAGAGCAATGGGGCTCTCTGCAGAAAAAAGTAACTAAATTTCATATGTGAAGAAATATTTCATAAAAGTTTTATCCTGATCATTTCCCAAATAGGAAAGAAAAGAGTCATTTTATCCAAGTACATGACAACTGTTTTAACCTAATATGCTCAACTTCTGTTATGTTATGGAGGAAATTTCCTTTAGCTTCTCTAATTGTGATTTAAATGAGATGCTTGAATATATTTAACAAGCATGGTGTAAAAAATACAAATTACATACTTCCTCAACTATGATTCCGGTGGTCAGAGTACCATCATTTCCTTACACTTTGCTACCTGAGCCTCAATTCCCACAAGGTGACATGACGATCCTGTAATCATTAGGTAAAGCATGCACCTGCAGTAGCTCATTTTCCAGAAGAAACCTCAATTTAGGGAACCTGAATCTTTCATGCAAACTGCAAGTAAACATGCTCTTTGCCCTGGAGCTGGGCAAATTATTTTTGTTACACTGGAGCAAGTATCTTTATTGTACTAGACAGTAAACAAACCTGTCCTGTGCCACAGGTGAAGGCACTCCATCCTTCATCGCTGTTTGTAATCCTTGAAAAGAGAGCTCAGAACAAAAACTATCAGTGCCTCTGCTTGCAAGATGTGCAGAAACATGAAAGACTCATGGATAAGTGACTCATAATAAGCAACGGTTTCCTTTTATTTTGCACTTCAGATGGAAACATATCGTTCACCTAGAACATGGTAACAGCATGTGATACACCTCTATTCATACTTCTTGAACCAAGTGGAGCTAGTGAAATGATCTAGAGAGAATTATTAAGTAAAAATCCAGGAGTGGAGAACATGAGATCATATCAAAGTTTAGAATAAACTAGAGTTTGCCTTGGACCATTGCCTATGAATTCCTTGAAGAGCATGATAAAATGCTGACTCTTGAGCCCATTCCTAGATTCACTGGATCAGTATCTCTAGTGCTATGACCTGGAAATTGGAATTTTTAGCAGGTCCTTCAGGGAATTCTTACATGCACTAAAGTTTTAGAACAATTGGTAAAAGATAGGCAGATATTAAAAATTATTGCAGAGAAAACTTAGAGGTGTTAGATGAGAAAAATATTAGAAATAAAGAGGAAAGTCAAAAAAATGTGGGGAATCCTGAATACTAGAAATAGAATCTAGTATGTTTGAAAATTTTGGCTCAGTTAGTGACACCTCCCTCAAGCCTGTAGTAAGGGCAGAAATTGCTACAGGTCTTACCTCAGCACATGCAATTTTTAGAACTTTCCCCTTAAGCCTGTTGGGCGTAACTGCCAGAAGAAAGAAGACATAATTTGGTGACAAATAGAAGAAATTGGAATACTTCTACCCACTGCTCTCATTTACTTTCCTAATGTATCTCTCTCAAAACCTTGCTAACTCCTGGCATAGCATGAAATAAGCATTTGGCAACACATGTATCTGCATCTTTCTTTATATCTATATCTATCTATAGCCATGTAGAACAGTGGAAAGTAAACAGTCAAGTAAAAGGAATGAGAAACAGTAAGTAAAAAAGTGGCACTTTAATATTCTCTTTTTGGAATTAATGTTTTCAACATGTATCTCTAAATGTATCAGTCAGTCAGATGCAGGACTTGATAACCATAACTCAACATGTCAATATTTCTCCTACATTAATGGACTCTTAAAAAAATTATGGAGGCTTTTCTATTACACCAAAGCCAAGCAGATTTGTTGAAATCCATGTTATGTTTATTAGGTATTTTCAATAATTGAATTTTCTAATAAATTGCCAATAGGGAAATTAACAGTAATAACAGAGAGTATCCCAGGGTTGATGATCTTAATTCCATTACACCCTAAAAAGCAGCATTAAAGACGTCCTTTCCAAAATATTTCTGCAAGGCACATTTTGTTCTCCCTTGTCTTTCTTTCATAGCTGGGATGTACTTATCCAATTATCCAAATTAGCTAAAAAATTTACATTATTCAACTGATATATACCTATATATTTTTTAATTGGTAGCTAATGACTACCACAGCAATGAGGGCAAAATATTATTCTGCCATGGTTTGGTATCAAAGGACAACACTTCTTTGAGTTAACATTTCTTTACTCATTGACAATGTTTTTAATCTAATTCAAGGTTCTACAAACTACAACTCAGGCCAAACTGTACCTACTGCCTGCTTTTGTAAATAAAATTCTAATTTAATCTTAAATCTAGCCAACAATTAAAGAAGGGCAGAAGGTTCAGAACAAAACAAATAATATTACTGGAAAAGGCACTGTAAAAATATGTCCTAGGAAGTTATAAATTATAACATTGTCCCAAAAGTATTATTAATTTACTTGAAAGAAACAAAAATTATTTAGTACACTCTATGATAAACATCTGACTAAACTATCACAATCCTAAAGCTACATGCATTTCCCTGTTATTTAATACATCTTCAAACTTTTCTATAATAGTGAACTGAGAAAGAAGAATGAGAAATTATTTATTCTATTAATTGAATGTCTTCATATTTTTATGCATCATATATCTTGCATTCTCTTCTCATCAAGATCTGATGAGAGAACAGAGTAATGTAATAGACTATATGCAGTACCATAAATTGTCAAAATTAACTGAATTCATTAACATTTCACACTGAAAGATATTATCCCTTTAATTTCTGAAAATGATTCAAACAAAAATTTTCTTATCAAAGATCATCTATCTTTACACTAATTTACATGAACCTATAGAATAGTCAACTTGGCAATTTCTATGCCAATAACTTTAAAAAATAAATCATACTAGATGCTAATAAATGTAAATTTTAATATCCAAATTTTTCTTGTTCTGTACTTAAAATGAGAAAATCTACTAGTGATTTTTCATGTTGAGGAGAGTAAAGGTAAGTGAGAAGCTGGGAACTAAAATCTCCTGTTAATGGCTTTTCCTAATTTTTCTGTCTGCTAAAAGGCAGCTTGTTAAGTTTAATCCTTTTTGTTTAAACAGCTTTATTGAATTGCAATTTATGTACCATAAAATTTGCCCATTGCAAGTGCACAATTAAATGATTTTTAGTAAATTTATGGAGTTGTGTAATCATTATCACAACCCAGCTTTAGAACATTTTATTACCCAAATGAAACCTTGTACCCATTTGCAATCACCCCCCTTACTGCACCTCTAGAACCAAAGGACAAATGTTATACTTTTTGTCTCTATAAATAGACTTCTTCTAGATATTATATATAAATGGAATCATACAATATGTTATCTTTTGTATCTTTCTTCTTCCACTCAGCGTAATATTTTTTAAGTTAATCTATTTTGCAGCATATATTACTGTTAGTATGCACTATGTATTAGTAATACATTGTGTCGATATTTTGTTTATCCATGCATTAATTGACAAACATTTGGATCATTTCTATTTTTTGACTACCATGAATAATGTTACTATGAACATTCTCATACATATCTCTGCATGAATATTTGTTTTCACATTTTTTTGGAGAATATGTAGGAGTGGAATTGCTGGGTCTTATGGTCAATCTATGTTTAACTTTTAAGAAACTGCCAACTCATTTTTTAAAGTAATTCTACCATTTTACATTCTCATCAACAATATTGAGAGTTACAGGTTTTCCATAACCTGGTGGTTTTGTCTTTTTGAATATAGCCATTCTAGTGTTTTTGTAGTGGTATCTCACCGTGGTTTTAATTTACATTTCCCTGATTATTAATCAAGTTGAGCATCATTTCATATAGTTGTTAGTGATTCATATGTCTTTAGTGAAATGTCTATTCAATCATTTGCCCCAATTTTAATTGGGTTGTTTGACTTATTATTGAGTTGCAAGTCTGTATATATTCTGGATAAAAGTCCTATACTAGACATATGATTAACAAACATTTAGCCCAGTAAGTAACTTGTTCTTTACTTATTTAAATTTGATTTTCCAAAATGAAAAAGGTTTTAATTTTTATGAAATCTAACATAGATTGAGCTTTAGGTGTTATATCTATCCCTGTATCCAATCCTAGATTACAAGGATGTTTTTATGTTGTAGTCCACAGTTTTAGCTCTTAAATTTAGGTCTATGATTTATTTTCAGTACATTTTTCAGTATGGATCAAAGATTTTTTAATGTGTATATTTAATTCATTTGCTGAAAAAAATATCTTTTCCTTTTGAATTGTCTAGGCATTGGCAAAAGTAGGTAAATGGTCGAATTCATTACATTGTACTATTGTAATGGTGGTGTGTAAACATTTATATCTTTACTATGAAGGTTAAAAGACATTATTAATAATAGTAATAGCTATACTAATTTGTTAAGAGATATGCATTATAAAAACTTGTAAATTGTGACACTAAAAGTTAAAAATGTGAGGGGAGAGTGAAATAAAAGTGTAGGGTTGTTTTTGTCTTGTTTTTCTTAATTAAACTAATCAACATTTTTCTGAAGGACAGTATTTTTGGGATACAGTACTATTGGTTGGCAGGCTTTTTTTTTTAAATTTAGCACTTTGAATATGTTAATCCATTCTATTCTGGCCTGTAAGGTTTCTGCTGAGAAGTCTTCTGCTAGGTATATTAGAACTTTCTTATATGTAATTTGCTTCTGTTATCTTGCTCCTCTCGGGATCTTATTGTTTTGATCTTTGACAGTTGATTATAAAATGTCTTGATGTAGTCTAATTTGGATTTCTCCTGATGTCAGATGTTTGACCTTCACGTGTCTGGATATTTACATTTTTTTTCCTTGTTAGGAAAGTTTTATGCTACTATTTCTTAATGTAATTTCACTTATTTTTTAGTTTTTTTATTGTAACATAATTGATTATACATATTTGTAGGGTACAGAGTTGATTGTCAATATTGTGTACAATATATGATGATCAAATCAGGATAATTAGCCTGTTCATCATTACAAAACATAATCATTCTTTGTGTCCATTAAACAGTTTCTCACTAACCACACTCCCACTTCCCTTTTCCCATTTCAAGTATCCATAGTTCTGTTCTCTTTTCCTGAAAGATAAACCTATTATTGTGATTGCTCTTTCTTTCTTTCTCCATTTAAAAAAAATTTTGCCGTCCACTTGAGAATGATGACATGTAGTATTTCTCTTTCTGTGCCTGGCTTATTTAACTTAACATATTTTTTTCCAAGCTCGTCTATGTTGCTGCAAAGGGCAGAACCTCATTCTTTTTTATGGCAGAATGGTATTCCATCATGTATATGTACCTCATTTTCCTTACTCAGACATTTGTCAATAGCCATGTAGGTTGGTTCTATATATTGGCTACTATAAAGAGAATTGCAATAAGCATAGGAATGCAGATATCCTTTTGACATGATAATTTCCATTCCTTTGGGTATATAGCAAGTAGTGGGATTGCTGAATCACATGGAACTTCAATCTGTAATTTTTTGAGGAATCTCCATACTGTTTTCCATAATGGACACACCAATTTACAAATGGGATTATATCAAACTAGAAAGCTTCTGCACTGTAAAAGAAACAGTTAACAGAGAGAAAAGACAACCTACAGAATGGGAGAAAAATATTCATAAAGTATGTATCTGACAAAGGATTAGTATCCAGAATATTCAAGGAACTCAAACAACTTAACAGGAAAAATACAAATAACCCAATTAAAAAATGGACAAAGGAGCTGAATAGGCATTACTCAAAGGAAGATATACAAATGACCAACAGATATGAAAAAATGGTCAACCTCACTAAGCATCAGGGAAATGCAAATGAAAACCACATTGAGATATCATCCCACCCCAGTTAGATTGGCTATTATCAAAAAGACAGAATAACAAATGCTGGTGAGGATGCAGAGAAAGGAGAACTCTCCTACACCTTTGGTGGGACTGCAAATTAGTACAGCCCATCTGAAAAACAGTATGGAAGTTCCTCAGACAGCTACAGATAGAACTGCCATATGATCCAGCAATCCCACTGCTGGGTAAATGCCCAAAGGAATAGAAATCATCATGTTAAAGGGACACCTGCACTCCCATGCTCATCACAGCTCTATTTAATATAATGAAGAGTTTAAACCAACGTAAATGTCCATGCATGGATAACTGGATAAGGAAAATATGGTATATATACACAATGGAATACTACTCTGCCATAAAAAGGAATAAAATTCTGCCATTTGCAGCAACATGGATAAACTTAGAGAAAATTATATTAAGTGAAATAAGCCAGGCACAGAAAGAGAAATACTGCATGTCCTCACTTATAAATGGGAGCTAAAAAATAATAATAATAACAAATAAACAAAAAATGAAAGAAAGAAAGAAATAACAATCACAATAATTCATTCAACTTTCAAAAGGAGAGAACTGAGGCCAACAGAGGTGGGAAAGGGGATGGGGGAGGGGAGTTAGTGAGAAATTGGTAAAAAGCTACAAAAAATGTTTATATTATATAGTGATATTATAATAATTATCCTGATTTGAGGATCACATATTGCACACAAGTACTAATATTCAATGCTGTACCTCACAGACATGTACAACCAGTTATGTTTCGATTAAAAATAAATGAAATTTTAAAGAATATGTTGTAGAGAAATATTCAGTCTGATAATCTTTTAGCAATAGTGAATCTACCTGTAAATGATGTTTAAAATGGATTGCTGATTTATAGCATAGGCTATAATGAGAAAACAATTCAAATTTTCCAACTTTTATTCTCATTTTTGTTCTCTGTCTTGAATTCTAGAGAAGAGAATCCCTCCAGATTATCTTCCTGTCAACGCATTGACAGGCTCAGGGGTTCTAAGCATTTTTGGACTCATTTCAGAATCTGGTACTACTTAGAACCACAAATGCCAATCTCTTCAATTTTTTCAATACAAACACATCCAGAGGAACAGGGAGGAGGATGCAAGAAGAGAGGCAGAAGTCGCAAAAAGGGAAGAAGAAATCACATCCTTCATGTTTATGGACTAATCCAAATCACAGTAGCAGGGCAAAACTTCCAAACCTTTTGGTTGTTGCCCGACCCTTCCTACCCTGCCCTCTCACTACACTTCTTACAAACACGTGCATCAAAACAGCTTCTTATGTTAATCACAAAACTAAATATTACTTTCTTTCTCTTTTGTATATATTCCCTTGACCTCATGAAGATAAGTGATATACATTTTATTCTACTTCTTTCCACTTAAGTCATTCTCTCAAAGCACTAATTCTCATTGATGATTTTTTTCTCTTTTTTAGGATTCATTTGTCTACCTTCTTCCACGTATAATCCTCTCCCATGTAAAACATGGAGTTTGGACACCACTTCTCTCCTAATATGAGCAAGATGGTCTCTTTTTTTGCTACTAGTAAAAAGATAAGATTAATATCTGACTAAGTTATCTCAAAGTTGCTTAGAAAAATATATGTCATTTTGTAATACTGAAGCATTTTTCTGCCTTCATTTTAAAAAGAAATACTAAATACCTAAGAAGGGAAAAACATTTTCTTAAGTGTCTTCATTATATCAAAACATATTTGAGCCTTCATCAAATCAATTAACATGAGAAATCAAATTGAAAATGCCACAATCAAGTAGGAATTTAACGCAGAGAAGAAAGGTCAAGTCTTTTAAACAAGCAATTTTATTGAATAATCTTTCTTGAACTTTTATAATGAACAACATAAAAATATTTTAGAAAAAAATGAAATTGGGTTTTATTAGTGTGCAGGAGATAGAAATAAGAAAATGTTTTTAAGAAAATGTTAGTTCAAATGGTTATATAAATTTTGAGACAAAGATATTTATATTAAGATTTATTACCACAACTTATCTCTACTTGATTTATATGATATGTGAGGTAGGGACCATTACCTTCCAGTACTGTTCAATGTGAAATGTTATTTATCTCCAATTATATATAAGGTGATAACATTATTTTAATTTATATATGCTTCAGAAATATTAACAAAAACATCATAATGCACTGCTATTCCAAATTATAGAATAAAATTTAAGTCATAATGTATATTTTAAAAAGTTCTTTCCTTTTAATAAAATTGGTTGAATTGTTATAATTACCAGAGGTTAATTTCATATATATGTGATTTATGTACACATACATATATATAAAATGTGAATTATATCACATTTAATTGTGGCAAAATATACACATATAATGTGAAATTTGCTATTTGCTATTTTATTTTTTTTTCCTTATATTAAAAATGTATTCTTTTTTTTTTTTTTTTTAAATTTTATTTTGTCGATATACATTGTAGCTGATTAATGCTCCCCATCACCAAAACCTCCCTCCCTTCTCCCTCCCCCCTCCCCCCCAACAATGTCCTTTCTGTTTGCTTGTTGTATCAACTTCAAATAATAGTGGTTGTTATATCTTCTTCCCTCCCCCCCCCCCGATTTGTGTGTGTGTGTGTGTATGTGTGTGTGTGAATTTATATATTAATGTTTAAATTATAACATTCAGTAGCATTAATTACATTCACAAAGTTTTCAATGATCACTACTATTTAGTTTCAGAATTTTTCTGTCACCCCAAAAGGATATTCTTTATCCATTAAGCAATCACTTCCCATTCTCTCCTCCCTTAGTTTTTATCAACCACTAATCCACTTTCTGTCTGTAAAGATTTGTCTATTTTTTATTTCACACTAATAGAATCATGGCCTCTTACACCTTGCTTCTTTGACACATGTTGTAAAATGTATTAATACCTTATTTGTTTTTCTGGCTGTACAATATCCCATTGTGTGGACATATCAGATTTTGTTTAACCTCTCATCAGCTAACAGATATTTGAGTTGTTTCCACTTTTTGGCTATTGTGAAGAATGCTGCTGTGAAACATAGGACAAGATAATTATATCTTTCAGTTTTCAGTGCTAACCAGTGATCCACTAAAAAATAGACAAATTAGGCTTCCTCAAAACTAAAGCCTCTTCCTCTTCAAAAGATACTGTTAAAAAATGAAAAGACAAGTAAAACTCTGAAAGAATATATTTACAAAGCACATATATGATAAATAGCTTGTATCTAGAGTATATAAACACCTCTTAAAACTCAATCATAAGGAAACAAAAAACTAACTAAAAATTAGGCAATATATCTAAATACTTCATCAAAGAATACATATGGATGTCAAATAAGAACATGCATAGATAATCACTCCATTAGACATTAGGGAAATAAATGCAAATTCAAGGCATAATAAAAGGCTATTAGAATTGATAAAATAAAATGTGTATGATAATACCAATATCCGGCAAAAATGTGGGACAACTGGAACTCACATATTGCTGGTGGAAATGTGAAATAATACAGATAACTTGGAAAAGAGTTTAAAAGATTCTGGCAAAGTTAAAGACACCAAAAATATAACCCAGCTTTCCCATTGCTAAGAATTTATCAACCAAGAATAAAACTCATGTTCACCCAAAAGCTTTTAACATAAATGTATATTGTGGTTTTATTATAAATGTACAAACCTGATGCCTTACTTCAGGCTGTCATAACAGAGTACCATAGACTGGGTGGCATAAACAATAAACATGTATTCTTCACAGCTCTGGAGGCCAGGAAGTCCAAAATCAAGGCACCAGAACATTCAGTGTCTACTGAGGGCCGGCTTCCTGGGTCCAAACACATTAAGGAGGAGACACAGGTCTCTTGGGTCCCTTTTAAGGGCACTAATCCCTTTTATGAGGGTTACACCCTCCTAACCTAATCACCTCCTAAATGCCTCCACTTCCTAATATCATCACATTGGGGTTTACAATTTCAACATATGAATTTTGAAGGGACACAAATATTCAGTTCATTACACCTGGAAACAACTCAAATTCCTTTTCTCGGGAGAACAGGTAAGAAAATTGTGTTACTTTCATATAATAGAATACTAGTTAGCAATAGAAAACGAACGAACTCTTGGTACATACTGCTACATGGATGGATCTCAAGTGCATTTTTCCAAATGAAGAGACCAAATTCAAGCACATACCTTTCGTATAATTGTATTTAAATGAAATTCTGGGAAAGTCAGAATTATAGGGGTAGGAAATAAGTAAGACTTGCCAAGGGCTGAAGGCTGGTAGTGATTGAATACAAAAGGAAATAACAGCATTTTGGGGGTGATGAAATTGCTTTATATACTAACTTTTGTGTTGGTTAAACAAATGTATATGAATCTTAAAACTCATAGAACCATCTGCTAAAAAATGTTATTTATTTATCTGACCAAAGAGAGAGTAAAATGAAACAACAATAAATGGAAGCAGGGACCCAAGAAGGATTTTAATCAGAAGAGCAGTATAAACAGTTTGTGCGTGCGTGCGTGCGTGTGTGTGTGTGTGTGTGAGAGAGAGAGAGACAGAGAGACGGAGAGACAGAGAGAGACAGAGAGAGACAGAGAGACATTTACTGCAGTGTGGAAAAAGCAGTAAAAAGAGAAAGATTGGAAGAATGAAGAGAAATTATAAAGGCAGTATTACAGTACAACTGTGCAATTATTTTCATCAGGACTATGATGGAGGCATTGGATTGGAGATAATTGAATGATATACTAAGTGAAATAAGTCATTCACAGAAGGACAAGTACTGCATGCTTCCATTTATGAGAGGTATCTAAAATAGTCAAACACATAAAAGCAAAAGAATGATGATTACCAGGGCATGGGCAAAGGGGGAAATTGGGGGCAGTTCAATGGGTATAACGTTACAGTTACACAGATGAATAAGTTCTAGATACCTGCTGTGCAGCATAGCATCTGTAGTTAACAACATGGATTTGAGCACATAAAAGTTGTTTAAAAGATTGGATCGTGGGGCCAACCCCATGGCTCACTCGGGAGAGTGCGGCACTGGGAGTGCTGAGGCTGCGGGTTCGGATCCTATATAGGGATGGCTGGTGCGCTCAGTGGCTGAGCGCAGTGCGGACGACACCACGCCAAGGATTGCGATCCCCTTACCGGTCACAAAAAAAAAAAAAAAAAAAAGTGGATCATGTTAAGTATTATTAACACAGAGACACAAAATAGTAAAGGGACATATGGGAACTTTAGAAGGTGACACACACTTTTATTACCTTGAATGTAGTGGTTATCACAGGCATTTGCATATGTTCAAATTCATCAAATTTTGTACATTATATAGGTGCAGTTATTTTTGTATATAAATTATACCTCACTAAAGCTGTTTTAAAAAGAGAAATATTAGAAGATAATGACCTTATTAAATTCTTATGAAAATAACTTGTCAGCGTTTATTATTTGTTGATTTGCCACTTGAGAAAATACAGCACAAAGAGAAAATGCAGTTCTGTGACATTTGCAGAGAATGCAAATAATACAATTATTTGCAGCTTTGCCAATTTTATTTTTTGTTGAAACTTATCTTGGCTGGACGAAGTTACATTTTACTTGTCTAATTAGACTTAGAATTCTCAGCACTTGATTCAGTGTAAGGATAAGAGGTGTTGCTAGGATAAAAGTTTCTATTTACGCTCAGAGAAACTAGACAAATTATACTAATGCTAATTTTTCTTCTTCATTAGTTTTAATTCTTTATTTTCATTTATCTGCTACTTATATTTCCTTCCCATGATGTTTGCTCTGAAAAGTTAAGTTTTCAGTTGAAGACTGGAATAAATATACACATCTATACCTGCTTCCTACAGTACTCAATATATTCACCAAAACCAAAGCAAACACAAAAAGAGCACAAATGTTAGAGAAAACATTTGGGAAACTGGAAAGCAGCAGTTCAGAATGTGTTGGGATTATGGACTTTTGAAACATTCTCTAAGTGAATTTCCCTGGTGTGATGGGAAGGTGGTTAGGGATGGTGCAATGTATTAGTTAAGAGGGAAGCCATAATGTCTGAATTCAAATCTGGGTGCTACTGTTTGCAATGTGGCCTTAGAGAAAGTTGGCTTTCCTCTTCTGTTTCTCAGTTTCCTCAACTCTACCAGGAAGCCAACTATAGTCAGTCATACCTACTACATAATGCTGTTTCCAATATTAGATTCTTTAAGTACTTTACTCAGTGCCTATCACATTGTTATTTCTCAAAACACTGCCAGACCAGAGTTCCCATCATAGCACTCTGGACTCACAGACAAGAGGCCACTCTGCATTCAAGTTTCAACCTTTCAGCACATTGGCATTGCTGCTCCCAAATCCACTGGTCATTACAACATGACAATGGTAACTATGTGAGGTGATAGATGCATTAATTAACTTGATTGTGGTAATCATTTCACAATGTCTATGAATACCAAATTATCACATTGTACACCTTAAATATATATAATTTGGGGTGAGTGTGTACAACATGACACTCACAAGCTTCCCTGGACACTTGGCCAACAATTTCCATGAAGGTATGGCACTCCAGTTCTAGCATGTTGGGGGTGGATCAGGATCCACCACGCTGACTGCTGTGGACAGAGGAATTGGGACTCTGTTACACACACAGTTAATAAATGATTTAGGTAGTGTGAATGCTTGTTAAGTACACAGGATTTGAAGCGGACAGATCTGAGGCCAAATATTGGTTCTACTTACCCATGTGGTTTTACACAAGCTACTTAATCTCCCTACTCAACTCCCTACCTACAAATATCTAATCTCCCACATGAGTTTAATTCCTACCATATAGTATTGCTATAAAGTACCTAGTACATGGCTTGGCCTATAGTAAACACTCTATAAAGAACAGCTAATGCTGGTATTAATTTTTTTTTAAATGTTGAAATGCTCGTATGCATTTCTCAAATTTCCTCCAAGTTTCTGTACCACATTCGTTAGCGTATGAGAAGTAAACAGGGCTGTGGTTTAACTGTGTGAATCTAAATAGTTTCCACTGATATATAGATACTTTCCAGTTATATGATCCCATGCCTTTATCCAGAGAAAGTGATTCATTGTCTCTCAGACAGTCATAGCACACCCTTTGTTTCTCTGTATCCTTTTTTTTTTTTTTATGGTACATACTGTGTATATAACAAATAAATGGACTAACACTAATTTTATCTATATTTAAAAATGCCATATTATGGTGTTGATAAACATAAATCTTTGAGCTGGTTTTGCAATATCCTAAATTTTGCTGCTTGAAATGGAAGAGGCGCTTGGGGGCTACATAAACATTATAAATAGACAAAAAATAATAATTTTTAATAAATAAGAAGTTCTCCCAATGACTTAGATATTTTGCTATTGATCTTTAAACCTGGTCTATTCTAACAAATTATGAATAAGCAAATGTATATAAATGTATACATATTTAGACAAGTAGATGAGTGATCTTAATTATGAAGTGTTTAAAAAAAAAGTACACTCTATAGTCCAGAAATACAGGATTTTCCTGCAATAGATTCATCTAATATTTTGTATATCTAGCAAAGTTAAGTCATTAAACTATGCCACTGAGAATTACATGAAACATTAACATTCATATCAAAATATTATTTGTGCACTAGAATAAATCTTTGATTTAAAAATTTGAATGAATTTAATTAATCTATCTTGACATAAGATGCACATAGGGATTTTCACTCAAAATTATAAATATATTTTTATCAAATGTGTACTAATGTCATTAAATAATAGATATATCTTTGACTATAAGTCAAATGGCAACACTTTGCTTCTGTTCCTCTAATTTTGTTTGTAATGCTGTTCCAATATAGGCAAGACATATTGGAATTAACCTTAGCTGCATCTGTTGAAAGAAAATGATGCCAGAATATTGTTTCAGTTGATATAAAAGTAATAAAAGTTTTATGATTTACTAAGTATCAAAATGATTTTACTGCTGAAACTAAAGGGGAAACTTTTGAGCTACACCAATAGGAGTGGACTTGACTGAAGAAAGTCAGCCTATTATTAACACCATATAAAGACAAATTTCCTTAAAATAGATTATTATGAATTACGGTGGATGGTAAACTACATAAATGTGCAAATACTTCATTAGATGTTTGCACACCTATTTTATACTTAAAATACTTGCAGATTTCTGTGTGACTAATCTTTATTAAGAATGATCACAATACACTTGATCTTTAGTTTTCTTTGGTAGAAAACCTTTGGTTGAAATTTCTGTTGTATCCAAAACATCTTGATTATTGGGCTAGGGCTGGGTCTGGAACTCACAGACCCCTTAAGCCCATTCACAGACTGGGTTCCCAGACTCTTACACACCAGGCTGGGTCACCAGACCCCTCACATGCAGGTCTATGAGCTAGGTAACCGGCAAAAAGGTCCTTGGAGCCGTAGGTGGAAGAGCATGGCCATGTGTGGCAGATGCCCGAGGCAGTAAACACCAGCCAAGTGGCTGTGCAATGCATGCACCCTAACTCCACCCACACACAACTTGCTTACAAAGAATACACTGCACCACCCCCACCCGGCCCCAAGGCAAGGGGGCCTGATTACAGTATTCTATTTTCCCAACAATCCACCCCTTCAGGGTCCCTTGCTGTACATTCGATGTGTTCAGAATCTTCTGTGATGTTCCCTCACATTTACATAATCTGTTGTCCATTCAATATGCATTAACGCTTATAGTTCTGTCCTTTAGCCACACATGTCCGGTTAGTAGTCACCACTGTTGTAATCCTCCATGCGAATCCTGTAGTTATACTGATGGGCAGTTCAATGCATATTCAGTAGGCCGACACATTGATTACACAACTTTGGTGCAGTGCCTGCAGCCAGAACACTTAGCCAAGGCATTGGCTTCATCATTTCCTGGACTGGCTAAGGGGAAGTGTCCTGTGACATGGAAAAGAGTTACTTCTTTTTCATGCCCCAATTCCCATAACTCTTGCCACATGGCTTGTCCCCACAGGGGTTGGTAGCCTACCATCCACTGTTGATATTTTCAAATAGAAATCCAAAGGGTTAAACCTTTGTATACAGCCCAGCTGTCAGTACAGATGGTTAATGGCCCAGGCTCATTTTTTATCACCATCCATACTGCTGTCAATTCAGCCCATTGACTGCTTTGCCCTGTGCCGTTTTCATACCATGGGGAATCTGTTAAGGGCTGGACAGCAACAGCTGTCCTTGATGCTGAAGGTCCCATGCTAGAGCCATCTGTACACCAAGCTTGCTCTGTGATAGGTCCCTGTCCCTCACAGAAAGGTGTAGCCTCCACCTCCAGGGGTAACGGTTGTGTCAAAGTTTCCTCCACAACCTCTACTGGGCCTAGCACAGTTTGCAACTCTTTGGACAGAGGACTCGTTGACACAGTGCTCCTTTGTTCTATATATGCTCTCCATTTAGACAGAGTGGGAATCTGAGCTACACCTGTTTTAGGGTTGGTTGTGCATGTGCACAGCCAACCTATTATGGGGTATGTCATCCTTACTAGGACTTTGGCAGTTCCTGTGATAGCTTCAGTGGCTATCAAGGCAGAATACACAGCTGCTAACTGCTTTTCTGTTAGGGTATAACACACTTCAGCACCCTTCCAGAGCTGAGACCAGAAAACTACAGGTCTTTGGAATCGGTCCTGTCTCGGCCACAAACCCCATCCTAACCCCTCCTGGGTTATATGTATGTCTAACTAAAAAGGTTTAGTGGGATCAGCCACTTGTAAAGCCTGTACTTGCTGTACTGCCCTTTTTGTAGCCCGATAAGCTTGTTCTACTTCCTCAGTCCAATCCCAGAGGGCTCCTTTCTTTGTCAATGCATGTAGTGGGTGTGCTATTTGGGCCATATGGGGTACAAAAGCTCTCCAATACCCCCAAAGTCCCAAATATGTCTGTAGCTGAGCTAATATTGAGGGTCCAGTGTATGCCTATATCTTATCTATAATAGCTTCTGGAATGACTCTTGTCTTACCCAGCCAGACCACTACTAGGAATTTGACTGACAGCCCAGGTCCTTGCACTTTGGCTGTGTTCATGGCCCACCCACATTGTTCAAAATGACTTAGCAGTGTTGGAGCTGCCTGGGTATGAAGGTTAATTCTAGGTGTCAACTTGGTTAGATGCAGGAATGCTGAGAAACCTGGTAAAGCAATCTTTTTAGGTGTGTCTGTGAGGGTATTTCCAGCAGAGATTAGTATGAGAGTCTGATTCGACTGGGTGGGAAAGACCTATCCTTAGTGTGGGTGGGAACTATCCAATCTGCTGGGGGTTTGGAGAGAACAAAAGACAGAGGAAAGAGGTGAAGCTCTCTCTCTCTATCTGCTGGAGCTGGGATACACTCTTCTCTCCTGTCTTTGGACATCAGAGCTTGAGACTCTTCAGCTTTTGGCTTCCAGAACTTACACCAAGGACACCATCAGCTTCCCAGGTTTTGAGGCCTTTGGACTTGGACTGAGCCATGCTACTGGCATCCAGTTTATAGACGGCCTATCATGGAACTTTTCTTCATAGTCACCTGAGCTAATTTCCCTAATAAATCCCTCTCATATAATTATAACGTATCATATTGATTCTGTCTCTCTAGAGAACCCTGACTAATACACTGGGTTAAATCTGCAAGAGAATCAGAGGTTAGTAACATATCATCAATGTAGTGAAACATTGTAACCGTGCTGGGCCTAGTCCACTTGGCTAGGTCACCAGCCACCAGACCATGACACATGGTTGAGCTATGCAGATAACCTTGGGGCAATACTTGAAAGGTCCACTGTCTTCCTTCCCACGTGAAGGTGAACTGATCTTGGCTATCAGCCAAGGTCAAATACATAATGATAAGTCCCCAGCTGAGTCATCAGCTGATCCATCAAGTCATGAACTGAAGGCACAGTGGCATGCAAAGGAGGCAATACTTTGTTCTGTTCTCAGTAATCTACAGTCATTCTCCAGGTACCATCAGGCTTTTTCACTGGCCATACCAGAGCATTAAATGGGCTATGAGCTGGACGAATAATGCCAACTTTCTCTAATTCCAATATAGTGGCACTTATCTCTGCATGTTCTCCTGGTAGGCAATACTGCTTTACATTAACTACATGTCTTGGCTTGGGTAACACCTGGGGGTCATGTTTAGTATATCTTCATAAGCAGGCTTTACTATCCATATTCACAGCTGAAACTCTCCGACTGTTGTTTGCAGGTGCAAACCATAGAGTACATCCATACCCAAGACGTATTCAGCTACACGGAATATATATACAGTATATACATGAGGAGGTAATCTTCCTGTGCCCAATTGTCGGAGGCCGGCTCCGACGAGAACAAAGGTAACCTGAAAGTAGAAGACCGCTGGGAAATAAAGACAGAGAAAAGCGGGGATCGAGGGGGCTAAGAGCAGGGATGCTGCTCACTAGCAAGTTTATTCAGGTTACAATCTTATTTTTACTGGTTACAGTCTACGTGAAGGAATGCAACAAACAAGTTTTTTCAGAAACAATACAGATGGCCTTGGTATTTCTTTGTTCTCTGCTCCCACGTCAATGGGTCGTAAACATATAAGGAATACAATGTTTATGGCAAACATCTGAGAAACATGACGTTTATAGCAAGTACCAGGTCTAATCTCAAGATGTTTTCTCAAGCAAGAACACACGCATACACTGACCTGTGCATGACCCTTAGTAAGGACACCATTGTTTCAGATCTCCTACTTGCTTGTAGGACATACAAGAGAGACCCCTTTCAAGGCCCTCTTTAGCACCCCACAAGCTAGTCAGGCCTGCACAGGTCCCTACAATTCCCCCTTTTTTATTTACAAATGCATATGATTTCTGTCTCGTTCTTGGTATAACTGTAATTTTTTAACAGCAACAAATAATTTCATAAAATGGGTCAAGATAATTTTACAACCAATGATGAGAACAAGAGATACAAGGATAACACCAAGAGCCAATATTCCTAAATAGATCAAATGAGTGCTTAACTGTTGTAAGGTTGGAAACTGCATTTTAAGGTTTTGAATAAAGTGTTGAGCTTCCTTAGCGATATCGATATCAAGTCCAGGATTATCAAGCATTGCTTTAATTTCCAAATGCAGCTTTCGCAAATCTAATGAAGTGTTAGTATCATGCCAAATACCATTCAAATGATTTTGGATTTGGGTCCAATTATACACAGTGGAGTTATATTTATAGGGGGTTATTCAATGTTCCCACAACCAAGGCATAGGGGTTAGGTACACAAGCATATATAGAAACATTCTACGAAGAAATCAAGCCACTAATATAATGAACAGTCGGGCTCACAGTAACATTGGTTTTATGAATAGTGACATAATCAAGGCTGGCAACCAATTTCCAGAGGTCGGGCTGCCAAGTCCGATTATTTCCAGTCCAAAGTCCAGCAACCATCTTTGTTGGCATACAAGGTTTGTCCATAAATTCAGCCCGATCACAAATCACATTATTGCAAACTGTGACATTAGCATAGCATGTTCTCCAATTTATACCATAATTATTGTTAGGAACTTTAGGAGTACACGGAGGATATCGATGAGGCGGGGGCCCAGGTCCTTTCAGTGTACAGTTAAATTGAGGGTATACAAGTTCCATGACCCAATGATTGCCAGGTTTTGTATAGTCAGTTCCATCCAATTCAGTAACACGTCTCACCGGTACACAGTGGACAGAGTCATTTTTTCGAGTAAAACAAATAGGAAGATGTTTACTCAATCCTGAAAAAGTAAAGTTAAAGGCGGTTGTTGGCCATATATGGGCTGCAGACTGCAGCCCCATCACCTGAGTGTTGTTGGTATATATTGGAACACGATCATCCTCCCAGGTGACTGGATGTAGCAAAGGTGGGCTGGGGACGTAAGCCCAATAGTTGTCTCCCGACACCGGCACAAAAGGAAAAAAGATGATCCAAAATATGGAGCAGAGATGTGCCAGGGAGTGTAGTGTGAGGGTCTTCCGATCAGACTCATTCTTGCGCCGAGGCGTTATCCTCAGCCTCATCATTTTTCTGCGTAGTCGAGCCACCCGACTTTTGGGCATGGCGGACACACCGCTCCGGTAACCAGCGAGGGCTATCAGCGTCTGTGGGAAAAACACAAACATAACCTCTCCCCCACATTAATACTGGATCAGGTCCATGGAGGGTTCAAGTAAGAGGGTCCCTCCATGTGACTAGAGGATGAGAAACAGCTCTTGGATTCCAAAACTTTCTGTTGCAGAACGTCTTTCAACATCAATTTGCAAAAAATTTAAGATATAAATAGCATGGGCAAGAAGGGAATGGGGAGACTTATAGTCCAACTCCCCCTTTTTCATTTTATAAATTTGATTTTTGAGTGTCAAATGTGCACGTTTAACAATTTTTTGTCCTTGAGGGTTGTATGGGATGCCTGTTTTAAGGGCAATATGAAATTGAGAGCAAAATCGGAGAAAGGAGCGACTGGTGTAGGCAGGGCCATTATCAGTTTTAAGGTGTTTAGGTGTGCCCATCACTGTAAAACAGGACAACAAATGAGCTTGTAGCATAAGCAGCAACAGTTTCCAAAACAGCATCAGTAAATGGAGCAGTAGGTCCATACTGAGCACAAGCCATTTTTAATTTTTTTAACTGTTTGTAAGGCAAAGGCTTGTGTACACGGCGAACATTGCCTTGTTGATCTCTTTGTTCAACAACAGGGAAAGCTCCTAATGGGGGACGATAACCCTCCAAATTTTTTCCGTCTTTAGATGCCGCCCTAAGGACTAACTGTAACGGAGAGATGACATCATCTAGGGTAGGAGGAAGAGGAGGAAGTTTAAGGACACGATACTCTGTCCCCTGAGCATCTAAGACTGGAGCTATTAAGGGAATCTTAGTTAAAGGAAGAGGATCAGATTGCCTTTTTATATCTTCAGAGGGTTCCTTTTGCAAGCCCTTTACACACTCGGCAATTGTTTGAATCTCTTGCCGTAAATCTTTTAAAAAATTGATAGTACTTCTGCCTTCCATGGCAGCGAAAATTCCCTCATCATGATGGTAACAGGCAGCCTGCTCCTCGAGATCCTCCCAATCTCGAGGAGATAATTGTTCTTTGCCCTTAGGAGCCGAGACCTCCAGGTCAGTTAGCATTGGCTCCTGGGCATGAACATCATCTAAAGCCTCTAAAAATTCTTGATAGGTTTGAGTCTGGCATATTTTATGTAAGGCTTCCTTAGGGGGGTCCTCTGACATGTCAGACGGTAGAGGAGCAGAAGGCTGTATGGGCTCCTCATACCCTGGCGGCCCTCCGCCAGACAGGGGAGGGGGCATTCCAGGCGGCGGAGGTAATGGACACGATGGAGGGGCCAAGTCAGCGGAAGAGTGGTAGCGTCTGATAGAGCTCCGCGCAGCACGCCTCCATCTGTCTGCCTCACTTTCAGTAACTAAACAATCTTTAATTAGAGACCATAATGTAAAAGCATCAATTGGAACAGCTTCCGGCCCATGAGCCTGATAATGTCCCTGAATACGTTCACCAACTTTCCGCCAAGTTTCAATATTAATTGTGCCGGACTCAGGAAACCAAGGACAAACTTGCTTTATAAAGGCAATAAATTTAGACAACTGCTTAATTTCAACTTTAGCACCTCTCAAACTAAGAGAACTATGTAACACTTGAACAAACAACTCAGAACTATTAGATTGCCCCATTGTTGATAACCCCCGATTGTAACAACAATACCGAAACCACTAATAAACAATAATTGCATGCACTCACCTTTCCTGTGGTTCGGGCAGCCTTCAGTGTTTTCAGGTCCCTGTTCGGGCACCACTTGTCGGAGGCCGGCTCCGACGAGAACAAAGGTAACCTGAAAGTAGAAGACCGCTGGGAAATAAAGACAGAGAAAAGCGGGGATCGAGGGGGCTAAGAGCAGGGATGCTGCTCACTAGCAAGTTTATTCAGGTTACAATCTTATTTATATCCTACTGGTTACAGTCTACGTGAAGGAATGCAACAAACAAGTTTTTTCAGAAACAATACAGATGGCCTTGGTATTTCTTTGTTCTCTGCTCCCACGTCAATGGGTCGTAAACATATAAGGAATACAATGTTTATGGCAAACATCTGAGAAACATGACGTTTATAGCAAGTACCAGGTCTAATCTCAAGATGTTTTCTCAAGCAAGAACACACGCATACACTGACCTGTGCATGACCCTTAGTAAGGACACCATTGTTTCAGATCTCCTACTTGCTTGTAGGACATACAAGAGAGACCCCTTTCAAGGCCCTCTTTAGCACCCCACAAGCTAGTCAGGCCTGCACAGGTCCCTACACCCAATGGCAATGACACAGCTTTGACCTCAATTGTATTTCCTCCATAGCCAACTATATGAACTGTGGCCCCTGGAAATTTATCTAGATTGCCATATATTAGGCTACATCCTGCACATGTATCCACCAATGCCAAAACACACCACACATTTGTCCTCCACCAATATATTGCCAATTCAACATGAGGCCTCTGGTCCTCACCTGCCCCCAGAAGATGAGCACCTTGGCTTGCTCCCTAACCAAAATGGAAAAGTTCATCTGCCTCCTCGGGAGCAACCAAAAGTCTTTTAAATCCACTGAGTGTACCTTGCTACTTGTTTCCAGACATTTGGTAAAACACTGTTCAGGGCACAATTGTTGCCACAAGGCAAACAGGACTGCATTTGGCTGCTGGGCAATTTTCTTTTCATCAACCCCTGCTCTAAACAAGTCAAGCCACATCTGCTTATGGCAAGTCTTGCTTGGTCCCTTTGGGATAACATCCGGAGTATTTCTTGGGGATTTGGTCTTAGCCACCTTTTGGACCCCTTTTGCTTGTCTCCTATCCTCTACTTCCCCCAAGCCAGCTATCATGGTTGTTACCTCATGTGTAGGATAACCAATGTATGGGGCCAGTATGGCCATCAGTGACCCAAAGGACATTGACGGGGCATTCTGCAGCACTATGTCTCTCATGCTGCCTCTAAAATTTTCATTGTCTGGTCCATGGGTGTTCAGATTAAACATGGACTGCCGCATCCCCAGCTCTTGAATGATTAGGACCAGCTCAGTATATGTTTGCCGTTTACTAACAATCTTGGGCAGTTCTCCAGCATTTGCCCACATGGTTCGGGCAGCTACACTCACCCATTCCATTAAGGAGTGATTACCTGGCCCTGGTGCATACCTCTGGCTATTCTGTAGCTGCTGCCTCAGGGACGGGTGTATGGTAATGGAGGCCAACTTCCCCATCTCTTCACCAGAGCATGCCACACTATCCACCCCTAGGTCCCATAACCACAACAGCCAAGCAGTCAACGTCTCTCCATGTTTTTGCCTGAACTGTCTTCCCAAGTCAACCAGTTCAACCAGGGTATAGGGGACATAGGTGGTGAACCGGGTCACCTGTGGATCGCCCACCAGTTGTCTGTCCTGTCCCATAGGCTGCTCGTGTTTCAATTTCTCATGCATAACAGGTTGTGCCTAGAGATGTATGGTTTCCCCCAACTCACCCCTGGGTTTGTCGTCTTCCCTGGTTGAGAGGAAGGACGGGCCAATCACTGCACGTCTTCCTCCAGGACATTTGTCCATGCTTCCAACAACTCTGCTTTCTGCTGCAAATCTCAATCAGTTTGCAGCATAGTTAGCAGTAGCCAGGCTCCAGTCAGCAGAAAATTGGCCACCAGTCAACGTATGCTCAAGGATAGCCATACTTCCTCCCCTCCCAAGGGGTTTTCTGCCATAGTGCCCGGTTTATGCTGCCTTGCAATAGGAAAGTGGCCATAGGGTAGAGCATATTCAAAAGTAGCCACATTTTCTCCTTCTTCCAAGGGCTTTTGGCACCTGTACCTGCTCAGAATCCCGTCGCAGACTATGCCAATTGTCAAGCTCTTTTACCTGCCCATAATCTTGCCAACTATACCAATTGTCAGGCTAGGGCTGGGTCTGGAGCTCACAGACCCCTCAAGCCCATTCAAAGACTGGGTCCTCAGACCCTTCACATGCCAGGCTGGATCCCCAGATACCTCACACACAAGGCTGGATCACCAGACCCCTCACATGAAGTTCTATGAGCTAGGTAACTGACAAAGTCCTTGGAGCCATAGGTTCGAGAGCATGGCTGTGCATGGCACGTACCTGAGGCAGTTAATGCCAGCCAAGTGGTGGTGCCACGCACACTAACTCCATCCACACACAATTTGCTAACAAAGAATGCATCCCACCACCCCAAAATGGACCCAAGGTGAGGGGGCCTGATTAAATTATTCTATTTTCCCAGCACTGATAAATATACCATCCATGGACTCTTGAACCAAAAATTTTTGTATATGGCTCTAAATTTAATGCTTTCTAGACAACCAATGTAAAATATCGATCAATATTGTTTCCTTCATGGTCTTGTAAGAGAGTATTTTATTATCACAATTGACATTTTTGAAAAGTAGATCCACAAATAATTTCCTTATGCTTCAGCTTTTACCAGTGTGCTGTGTATCATTTGGTTTTATAAATGAGAATACATACCATGACATTTACATATACTTAGGAAGAATGTGCTATTTAAGCAGTACAATCTAGTATGACACAAACTAACGATACCATTTGCTTTTTAAGAGAAAACATATTTAGATTGTCTTATGCAATTTCAAGTTTTCTAGTACATTCTCATTATCGGACATGAGGGGTATGGTTTAGAAATGTTTATTTTTCAGCCAAATAGAATCAATCTAAATGCAGGTATTTTTTTTACTCCATCAAGTAATTTAGGAAATCACTTAGCAAACACGTTTTCATCAATGTTACAATTCAAACCATTTCATGGCAGTTGCATTTACAATTCAATTCCCATAAAAATAGCCTACATAATCACAAATCATTGGTCCACTGAGTAGTACCTGAATGTGCCAATTGTTTCATTTAACATGCTGTGTAGATTGCTGGACTGCGGGGAAGCAGGTACTCCTTTGTACTTCAGAATCTTTGCTAATAATAGAATTATGATAGTTTTTGTTTAACTGTGTTTTATTGAGAGTAGAATAGAGAGTGTGAGGAAAACAGAAAAATGGAGTTTCCTAAATCCATATAAATAAACAGAAATATAATCAAAAAGAAGAAAAAAATTGAACCTTCCACTAAGACTCTTCTGCTAAGTGTTCCTCTAGTCTCCCTCAGAACTGCCACTAGAATGATCTCTTACATTTTTCCACTCAAATGTACATGTTATTCTTTCTAAACACATTCTTTACTCAAATCTTTGCATCAGTTTACTCTGTAAATTGTCATCTGTTTGTATTAGGACACTATAAGACTGAGAGGAAAACCTCAGTGGAAAACATTCTCTCCAGCACCTTCTTCTTGAAATGGACCAATCATATACGTATAAGCACAAAAGTAAATTAGGCAGCCAGAACCATATTTATTGGATAACATTGTTTGCAAAACATTAAATGTTAAAAAAGCAATACCATTTTGAAATGTCTACTGTAGAATTAGAGATTAACTTTGGACAATGATAAATTAACTTCTCCCCTGACAATAATTTATTAGCATCATTAGGCTGCTATTTAAACCAGACTCAGTACATAAAATTCTGCTGGCCAGAAAAAATTAATGTCCTTACACAAAGTGATTTTCCAACTCTGGTTATAATTACTGCATGAGGAGAACCAGATTCCTTTTTAAGATATGATTTATTCTATTTCATTTGATTCTGGGTGTCATGAAAGAAGAACTTTATGTACCTATAAGTTTATGTATTAGCTGCAGCCACCAAATTTCCCTACTGTCCATTCTGCACAGCCTTTTTATCTGTAGCTATTTCTTGTTGATTTGGTTTCTCATAAGCCATTATGTGGAACTACATAGTAAAACCTGTCACATTTTGCACTATATGTTATGCAGAGTGTTTCTAAAAATTTTTCTTATGAAAATACTTATTTCAACTTGTGCTTTCAACATGAGATATTACCCTTCACTTTCAGTGGCTAAACTATTCAAAGCTGATGAGTCATATAATAGCTCTCAACTCCCCAAAGCACTTCCATTATAGGAAACTACCCCTATACTGTCACTTAGTTTGTGAAATATGAAATGCTGTTATGTAGTTTCTTCTCCAAATACCTAAGAGAAGAAAATATAGATGCCAATTACTCACTAGATAGAAATCTTAAAAGGTTGAACTTATACTGTTCATGCTAAATTTCTCAAGAGTGCTCTCACTTAAACTTAGAGCTTGCAACCATCTGTTAATATTTTGCTTTTACATTCAAAAACTTAGTTATTAGTAATGGAATGCAGTTTTTGAAAAAGAATTCTGCTATCTAGTATATAAACTGCATATCACAGGAAAAAAACTAAAATAACGTCTCAAGAAAAGAAGACACTAATAATGGTGGCAGTATAAACCTGATTTGGGCCCTTGTTGAAGAGCAGTTTACATTTGCTTGATACATTTTTCCATTTATTAAAGACCCACGTTAGTGGTAAGAAGGTATTGAATAAACATGATCAAATATTTAAGTTAAAATTTGTATATAATTTAATGTAATTTAAAATCTTGGAACAAAGATGAAAAACATTTCAATTTATATTCTAGGTTAATGTTATATTTTCTGGATACTGTTATGTTGTTTACAGGTGACATTTGCTTTTATACTTTAATAGCGATAAAATTTTTCTTATTGTACTACTGCGTTTCTTCTATCTAATCAATACTTTGGCCATTATTTGGAAGGAAAAATACAGAAATGGCCTCAGTTTGAAGAGGGAGTATTGAGGAATAATTTTCAAATTTGAGAAGCAGCTGTTGTGCCACAAGAGATAGTGGTAGTCATCCCGAAGACAACAATTAAGTAGTTGTATTGTTTCGTGAGTGCAATTTTCCTTTACTAATTGTCTAAAGCAAATCAAATGGCAATACTTAATTTGAAAGGGGCTGGTAATTGAAACCCTGTATAATATCCACATGTGGACAGAGCCAGAAATATTTGGTGAACTGTACTAATCATTTATATATCCTAGAAAGTATCTTTTCTATATAACTTTGTAACAGTGTACATAGCTAACAGCTAAAGAAACAACAACTGAAAGTCTGGATTTTAGTAATAAGGAAATTTTAGTAAAAAGCACAAAAAGCAAGTGAAAATTGCAAAGTTTCAGCTACCAGTAAAGGAAACCTCCTCTTTCACCCCCACAGGACAAGTAATAACACATAAGTAACAGTGCCCAGAGAGTTCCATTTATGCTGTGTAGATTCAAGCATCTGTGATGTTAACTAATGTATTTTCAAGTCGCTAAAATTTGGGTTAGTAGGAAAAGACGTTTATTTGAGAATACGTGAGACGTCATGACTAAACCAAATTTTTTCTAGCCAGGTATGATTGAATCAGTGTTTCAATTCATTTTTTGTCTTCACTTATCTTTACTTTCTCTCCTTGTTTCTAATTCAGGAATCTCACAGATTTCTCAGCAGTGACCTATTTTCATACCTACCCCTATTAAATCATGGTGACATTTCAGAAGCAGCTTCTGGACACTACTCTTTTCCTTCATGACTTTTCCTTTTATCATACTTATTTACTCTGGGTTTGACTATATTATTGTTGCCATATGACCTTATAAGCAATATTTTATTTTTTTAATTGAAACATAATTGATTACACATATATGTGGAGTACAGCATTAAATATCAATTCCAGTGTGCAATATGTGATGCTTAAATCAGAGTACTTAGTATATTCAAAATTACCCAACATAATCATTTTTTGTGATCCTTTTCTGACTTCTTGCTAACTCCCCTCTTCCTCCCCCTTTCCCACCTACTGGCCTCAGTTCTGTTCTCTCCTTTCTCTTTAATGAATTATTGTGATGGTTTCTTTCTTTCTTTTTTGGTTTATTTGTTCATTATTATTATTTTCTTAGCTCCCACTTATGAGTGAGGACATGAGATATTTCTCTTTCTGTGCCTGGCTTATTTCACTTAACATAATTTTCTCTAAGTTAACCCATGTTGCTGTGAATGGCAGAATTTCATTCCTTTTTATGACACAGTAGTATTCCATTGTGTATATATGCCACATTTTCCTTATCCAGTTGTCCATGGATGGACACTTAGGTTGGTTTCAACTCTTGGCTATTGTAAATAGAACTGTGATAAACATGGGAGTTTAGGTATCCCTTCAACATGATGATTTCCATTCCTTTGGGTATATACCCAGCAGTGGGATTGAGGGATTGTATGGTGGATCTATCTATAGTTGTTTGAGGAACCTCCATACTGTTTTCCATAATGGCTGTAATAATTTGCAGTCCAACCAACCAGTGTAGGTGGGTTCCCCTTTCTGTGCATCCTCACCAACATTTGTTATTGTCTGTCTTTCTGATAATGGCCAGTCTAATTGGGGTAAGATGATATCTCAGTGTGGTTTTAATTTGCATTTTCCTGATGCTGAGTGATGTTGAGTATTTTTTCATGTGTCTTTTGGCCATTCATATATCTTCTTTTGAGAAATGCCCATTCAGCTGCTTCACCCATTTTTTAATTAGGTTACTTGTTTTTTATACTAAGTTGTTTGATTTCCATGCATATTTTGGGTATTAATCCCTTGTCAGATACATTTTGCATTTCAGCAGCATCTTGTGGACTCTATTCTTTTCCTTTATGACTTTTCCTTTTATTATACTTAATTACTCTGGGTTTGACTACACTATTTTGGCCATATGACCTTACAGGCGATATTTTCTCCTCACCTCTTGCTTTGTCTTTTGAAATATTCTATTTGCCTCCCACAGATATCTTGCATACTCTGTCTACTCCATGTTGCTTTTGACATTGCCAATCACCACCATTATTCTATTCCTTTTTTTTACCTATTCTTATCTGTGCCTTGGTTTCTGACATTTACATTGATTTAAAACTTCTAAGGTCAAGAAGATGTACCTCTAATCCTGTTCCTTGTGTTATTTCTTACACTAGCAGAGTAATTGTCCATTTGTACTCTAAAAGACAGGTTTCCCAGCAGTGCCACTATGAAAATTATTCCCCAGACAATAAAACAAGTACTATGATATGATACATATTAGTTCCTCCCATTAAAGAATCCCTGCTCTTATCCTATGAAGACAAGTGACAAGAAAAAATAGAAGACAACTGGGCTGTTGAGATAAAGAAAATGACTTTTGCTGTTTTTCTCTTTGTCGTTGTTAGTGCACCAAAGGGAATGAGACATCCCTGACTTACACCTTGACCTCAGCTGGAAATGTCTTGAATCAGTCTTGATAGAAAGTTTAAGGCATAGTAATATCTGACTGCACATTGAATACATTTAGAAATGTATTTCTTCAGCCAAAATTAATTAAAGAGGAGGGAAGCACACGTAAAGGACATCACTCCTGATAACCATGGTTTTCTTATTCTGCCTGGGCATGAACAAATAATATTCTAGCAAGGAAACTAGGTAAAGTGTTGCCCAACAAAAGGGGCACCTGACAAAGATGATAAGCTATTTCACCTCTCTATGGGAAAGCAGGAAGTAGAAAGTGATCTGAATCATACAGAGAAAGAGCTGAAGAGGAGCTCAGTGACCAATATATCCAATTCCTCCATTGTGCTCTGGAAGAAAACGAGACTTAGAGTTAAAAAAAAAAAAAGTAGAGATTTTATCTAGGATTTTCTAGGGTTGACATAATCAAGTACCACAGAATGAGTGGATTAAACAACAGCAATTAACTGTCTCACATTTCTGGAGACTAGAAGTTTAAGATCAAAGTGTCAGCAGGGTTGGTTCCTCCTGAGGGATGTGAGGGAGAAATCAGTTCCATGCCTCTCTGCTACCTTCTGGTGCTTTGCTGCCAGTCTTTGGAGTTCCTTTGCTTCTGCTGCGCTATCTTAATCTCTTCTTTCTTCTTCATATGGCATTCTCCCTATGTGCCTATCTGTGTCCAAATTGCCCATTTTTATAAGGATATCAATTATATTAGGGGCTCATTCTACTAAGGTATGACCTCATCTTAACTAATTATATCTGCAATGACTCTTTCTGACTATTTCCAAATAAGATAACAGTATATTTTTTTTCATTTTAAAAAAGATATTTTTTAAATTATAGCAGTTTTAGTTTTACAGAGAAATTGAGCACAAAGTATGGATAATTCCCATACTCTTCCCCCACCCTCTTAAATAGTTTCTCCTATTATTGACATGTTATATTAGTGTGGTACATTTGTTACAATTACAAATCAATATTGATATATAATTATTAAGTTAATTTTATATTAGGGTTCCCTCTTTGTATTGTACATTTCTATGGGTTTTGCCTAATGCATAATGTTATGTATTAACCATTATAGTACAATATGTAATAGTTTTGCTGCCCCAAAATACTCTGTGCTCCACCTATTCATCCTTCCTTTCCTCCTTCCCCCGAAATTCTGACAACCACTAATTTTTTTTATTACTGCAAACATTTCTCATTTCTTTGTGTTGAAAACATCCCAAATCTTCTCTTTTAGCTAATTGAAACTACACAATAAGTTATTGTTAATTACATTTACCCTACCCTACTATGCTATAGAACACTAGGTATTATTCCTCCTATGTTGTTATACTTTTGTATCCATTAATCAACCTGTCACTATCCCCCTAATCCCTTCTTTTTTCAGCCACTGATAACTGCCATTCTACTCTCTACTTCCATGTGATCAACTTTCTCTGTTTCCACATATGAGTGACAAAATACCATACTTCTCTTTCTGCCCCTGGATTACTTCAGTTAACTTAATGTCCCCCAAGCTTATCCATGTTGCCGTGAATGACAGAATTTCATCCTTTCTATGGCTGAATAGGATTCCATTGTGTATATATACCACATTTTCTTTATCCATTCACCTACTGATGGACACAGGTTGATTTCATGTTTGACTTTTGTGAACACTGATACAATAAACATGGGAGTGCAAATATCTTTTTGATATACTAATTTCCTTTCCTTTGGATATATGCCCAGTAGTAGGATTACAGGATCATATGGTACTTCTGTTTGTAGTTTTTGGGGGGGAACCTCCAGACTGTTTTCCATAATGGTTGTACTAACTTGCATTCTTCTCATCAACAATATGTATATAAGCTCCCTTTTCTCCACATCCTCACCAACATTTGTTATTTTCTTTTTTATGATAACCATTCTAACTAGAGTTAGATGAGATCTCATTGTGATTGTGGTTGGCATTTCCCTGAAGATTAGTGATGTTGAGTGGTTTTTTATATACCTGTTGGCCATTTGTATGTCTTCCTTTGAGAAATGTCTATTCAGTAAATCTGTCCATTTTTTGATCGGATTATTCATTTTGTTGCTACTGAATAGTTTGAATTCCTTATACATTGTGAATATTAAGCCCTTATCAGAAGCATAGTTTGCAAATACTTTCTCACATTCTGCACGTTGTCTCTTCACTCCGATGATTATTTCTTTTGCTGCACAGAAGCTTTTCAATTTGATATAATCCCATTTGCTTATATTTGCTTTTGTTAACTGTGATTTTGAGATCCTCTTCATAAAGTCATTGCCCAGCCCAATATCCTGAAGTGTATCCCTTAAGTTTTCTTCTAGTAGTTTCATAGTTTTGGGTTTTACATTTGAATAATTCATTCATTTTGAGTTGATTTTTATGTACAATGAGAGATAGGGATCTAGTTTCATTCTTCTGCATATGACTATCCAGTACTTCCAGCACCATTTATTGAACAGACTGTCCTGTCCCCAATAAATACTCTTAGCATCTTTATCAAAAATCAGATGGCCTCAAATAGTTGGCTATATTTCTGGGTTCTTTATTGTTTTGCATTGGTCTGTGTGTCTGTTTTTATGCTGGTAACACATTGTTTAGGTTACTATAGTTTTGTAGTATATTTTGAAGTCAGATAGTGTGATGCTTCCAGCTTTGTTCTTTTCTTCAGGATTGCTTCAGCTATGCAGGGTCTTATGTGGTTCCATATAAGTTTGAAGGTTGTGCTTTCTATTTTTGTGAAGACTTTCATTGGTATTTGGATAGGAATTGCATTGAAACTGTAGATCATTGGGTAGTATGATCATTTTCACACTATTAATTCTTTCAACCCACAAACATGGAAAAGCATTTCTATATGTCCTTTTCAAATTTTTGCATCTGTATTTTATAGTTTTCATTTCAGAGATCTTTCCCCTCCTTGGTTAATTAATTCCCAAGTATTTTAAAAATTAACTTAAAAAATTAATTCCCAGGTATTTTACTTTTGGCTAGCTATTGTAAATAGGATTGCTTCTTCATTTATTTTTCATTTTGCTTATTATTTGTGTATAGAAATGCTACTGATTTTTGTTTGTTGATTTGGTATCCTACATTACTAAATTTGTTTATCAGTTGTAAGAATGTTCTTGTGAAGCTTTTAGGTTTTTCTATACATAGTACCATGTCTTCTGCAAACAGGGACAGTCTGACTCCCTCTTTTCCAATTTGAATGCCCTTTATTTCTTTCTCTTGCCTAATTGCTCTGGCTAAGACTTCTAGTACTATGTTGAATAAGAGAGGAGAGAGTGGCATCCATCCTGTCCTCTAGTTCTTAGAGTAAGAGCTTTCAGTTTTTCCCCATTTAGTATGATATTTGCTGTTGGTTTTTCATATATGCTTTTTATTGTGTTGAGGCACATTCCTTCTATGCTTAATTGTTGGAGATTTTTATTATGAAGAGATGTTGAATTTTATTGAATGATTTTTCTGTGTCAATTGAGATGATCATATGGTTTTTATTCTTCATTCTGTTGATATAAAATATCACATTTATTGATTTACATATGTTAAACCAACCTTGCATCCCTGGGATAAATGCCACTTGATCACGATGAATGATGTTTTTAATGTGCTGCTGGATTTAGTTTGCTAGCATTTTGCTGAGGATTTTTGCATCAATGTTCACAGGAATATTGGCCTATAATTTTCTTTCTTGTTGTGTCTTTATCTGGTTTTGATATCAGGGTAATACTGACCTTGTGGAATAAGTTTGGGCAAGTTCCCTCTTCTACAATTATTTGGAATAGTTTGAGAAGAAGTGATATTCATTCTTCTTTAAATGTTCAGTAGATTTTGACAGTGAAGGTATTCAGTCCTGGGCTTTTCTTTAATGGGAGAGTTTTTATTACTGATTCTTTCTCATTACTTGTCATTGGTACATTTAGGTTTTCTTTTTCTTCCTGATTTAATCTTGGTAGATTGCATGTATGCAGGAATTCATACATTTCCTCAGGTTTTCCAATTTGTCTGCATACAGTTTTTCATAATAATCTCTAATGATCCTTTGTATTTCTTAAAATTGTGTTCTCCTTTTTAGATTATTAATTTATGTATTTGAGTCTTTTCTGTTTTGTTTTTGTTTTATTTTGGTTAGCCTAGCTAGTGTCTTATCAATTTTGCTTATCTTGTCTAAAAAAAACCCCAACATTTTTTTTTTGTTGATCTTTTCATTGTGTTTTTGGTCTCAATTTTGTTCATATCGTTGCAGCAAGCTGCTGTGAACTTGCAGGGAGAGGCAGGAAACTTGAGGCTTCTGGCAGGAAACAGAGTATATTAATATGTCAACATTGGTCCCATGGACTCCTGTTCAAAGGCTGAGCCCTGAGCACAGTGGGGCTGTTATTTTTATATCATAGCATTTCCAGGTTTTTGAAACAGGGCAAGAGAAGTAATCTTATGATCTTATGTGGTTATGACACTGTCTCGGGGTGGAAAATTACAGCAAGAGAGGAGCAGAATAGAAAATTCTGTTACAGCAGTATGTGGTAACCGCAGTGTGAAACAAGGTCCAGTTGCAATGCAGCTGGATCTGTATGATGTCCAGGTGAGGGTCTTGGTTATAGCATAGCATGGCACAACCAGGCAAACATGAGTGCCTAACAGCCACAGCCAGGTGGGACACAGCCAGGTAAGTACAAGTGCCTCAATATGGGCTCTGATCTTTATTATTTCTTTTCTTCTGCTAATTTTGGGTTTTGTTTGTTCTTGATTTTCTAGTTCCTAAAGATACATTGATGGGTTCTTTATTTGAAATCTTTCTACTTTTCTAATGTTGGAGTTTACTACTGTAAATTTTCCTCTTAGTTTTACTTTGTCTGTATCTGATAGGTTTTGGTATACTGTGTTGTTTTCATTTGTTTCAAGAATTTCTTAAATTTCATTCTTAATTTCTTATTTGACACCAGAGAAGAAAGTTCTCTGATTCTTATATCCATGATAAGGTATTTCCAGACTATAAAAAGGCACCTAGTTTCAGATTTTTAGCTAGGTTTTTCAGATTTGATGATCTTTGTGATAGACTGCTTTACTGGAAATAACATTAAACTATTCCGCTGAACTGAATTGGTAGACAAAGTGGATCAATTTTTCCCAGAGAGTTGGTAGAGGATATATTATTTCACCTTCACTTACTCTTGATAGCTATTTTAAAGAAAGATTGTTCCATTTTAATGTTCAACTGTCTGAAGAGATTTCATGGTCAGGGAATAGGCATTTTCTCAACAAAATTTAGCCCTTCAAAAATCTTTTGGCCTTATACCAACATGTACATCATTCAGGTACACCTTATTAGAAAATTGTTTTAATATATCTTCATGATCTAATAAAAGAAGAAAGAGTGTAGCTCATGAATAGAAGAGAAAAGCTTAGCACATTTTGCAGTTTTTACAAGACTGCTCCTGCCTGTCTGATTTACCTAAGAACTTTATCAAGAGTAACTGGAACTGTCACTTATTTATATCAATGAATACTGATGGAACTGAAGTAATTTTTGAACAGTTTGTGTGTGAAGATATAGCTGTAGCTACAAGTGGGAGCTTTGCCTCCTAGCTGTTTAGTCTTTCCAGCAACTGGACTATGTAGTAAACCTGAAGAGGGTAATCTATGATATGGAGTATTGTAGGAGGTGGGAAGTCTACTTACCATTAAAAGTAAGAATAAATGAACCATTTTATCTAAAAACTTCCTTTTTATAACTGGATTATCCTAAGATGTTTGTATTAGGTAAACATAGCTTTTTAAAATATAATTTCTTTAAGGCTGTGCAGCATAATTTAGGGTAGAAGCTACCAAATAGCATCATTCTTGTTGTGTGGTCCAGCAGTAATATTTTTCCTCACAAGTCAATAAATGGATAATTACAGAAACCAGAGCCAGTCTCAGGTACTGCAAACACAACTCACAAGCTTGACATTCAGCTGGCACATATTAGAATGGTCTCTCAGTGTTTATGGCTGTGACTCTTCTGATCAGTCTAGTGTCTATTCTGATGAGTTGGTGTCTGTGTTCTATCAGCTAATGAACATTTTGAATATTACCCTTGCATATAAAACTTAAAATGTAAATCAATGAGATAAACTACACAGTCAATAGTATTTGAAGGAAGATTAAAAACAAAATTTAAAATTTAGTAAACCTAGATGAATCATTGACTTTCAGCAGAAAATGTATTGTAGCTTTGAATTTAAATTAAAGCTTTCAAACATTGGAAAATACTATCAACTTTTAGGTAATAAATTGCTAATTCTAAACTGTTTGAAGCTTTGGTATTAAAAGACTTCAGGTTCCTTTAGCCTAGTGTTTCTCCTCACTTCTGCATTTAAGAATAATGTGTAGAGTTTTAAAAATATATCTACACACAAACTCTACTGCAGACCAATTGAACAACAGTTTCCGGGAGCGGGGCACAGTGACTGGTAATTTTAAAAGTCCCCATGTCATTCTAATAATGGCTAGATTGTGAAACAAGGGTAATTCTTAAATAATAAAGTACTGTCTGTCATTAGGTAATGTTATGAGTGGGATGGTGTCCCTGCAAAATTCATCTGAAGTCCTAACCCTTAGTTCCTCAGAATGTGACCTTATCTGGAGAGAGGGCGGAGCAAGGTGGCCGTCTAGAAGACCCTACCTCTCATTTCTCCCACAAAGACAGACAAAACAGTGAATAAACAACTACACTTGGATGTAAATAACTAAAGGAGAGTGCTGGAGCACATCAAAGGAGTAGCAGGAATGCCCGCAAGCACAAAACCTCAGAATAGCCAAGTAGAGAATGGAAGAAAACGCCTGGGCCTCTACCATCCCGTCCCCCAGTCAGGAGCAGCAAGGAACCAGGAGGAATGTCTCCCTGCATGGAAAGGTACAGAGAGGATCCCAGAAGCCCTCATCGACACCTTGGACATCTACCATCCTCACCACTGGGGACCCTGTCAGTCCTCAAAATCACTAAGCCCAGCTGAGGAAGCTAACTAGAGTCCACACAGTTGTGCTGCCCCAGAGGAGCTGACACTGTGTCCTACCCTCTTTGGCTTACGCAGCTACAGTTCCATCTTGGGACTGGAACTGCTGCTGGAGGATATCTTACCCTGTGGGTGAGTGATATCCTTTTATCCCAGAGACTAAGATGCCATTGAACTGACTTCCCTACCCTGAGGGTCTATGCAGTGGTGGAACCCCTATATCCATCCTTACCAGTTGCAGCAGTGCCCCTACCTCTCAGGCTGGAACTGAAGCTGCAAAGCTGTGTACTCTCTCTGGGAAATCTTCAACTACTTCTCTTAGAAACAGCTGTGCACCATTCCTTTGGGAATGAGCTGGAGGGCTACATCACCCCCTGGGGAATTGCTATCTTGGCTGAGAAGCTGCTTGGCTGAGAAGCTGCATGGCCTAGATGCTGCTTGGCTGAGCTAAGGATCTGTGCATCCCAGGGCTGAGCTGATATAGTACCCCACATCCCAGGGAAACAGCAGTAGCTGAACTGAGACAACCTGTCCTACGGTGACAAATAACTCTAGTACTCTGCTTCCCTGAAGCTGGACTATTGCCCTAGAGACTGAGTTGCTGAGATACCCCTTCCCCTGGGAGTGAAGTCAGAAATGTGCAGCTTCCCGTCTCCTAAGACCTAAACAACAGTTGCACCCTGCCATTCTGGGTTCTTGCTGTTGCCACACCTGACCTCAAAGAGACTGAGATATTGCCGAGTCCCACCATTTCAGAGGCTAGGTCAGCACTACAAGGTGGCTCACCCCCCAGGAACCAAGTGACAACTGAACCCCATTTGTTCCTGAATTGCAACCATACTCTGCTTCCTGGGCCCAAACCTCTAGAGCACCCTTTTCACTCAGAGTTGGGCCAGTAAAGCGCTTAGCTTTCCAGAGTCAGAGTCACAGTTATAACCCAGCCCATGGAGCCCAAGCGGCTAGAGGAGTCTCAGAGACACAGATCCTGGTGCTGTGGAAAATTGACATCTAACTCTGCTACAGAAAGTGAACCTGCACCCCAAGACCTATATGCCACATTAGGTACACAAGACATTGAGCTCAGGATACTGCCTCCATAGCTGCCTCAAGCACCTTGATCCCAGTATCACTGCAGTTGTTTTTAGGTCAGGTCAGGCCCGGCAATAAGAGAAATCCCCTTGACAAATTTCCTCCACTGGGGGAAAAATGAGAATAAGAGGACCCCAAAAGCCCTTGCTATTGAAGACCTTAACAACCTACTCTGCCCCTGCCACCAACACAAACTTCTACAGCTTAGGGCACTGAGGCATTCAGGGTTAGTTGTAATGTTGATTGCAGCTAAAGAACCTGTACAGAGACTAAACAACAGCATCCATATGGAAACAGAATTATCATACCCTTTCCAACCAGAACACTAAGACCCAACTTCAGATGAAATGCTTGTCTATGAAAGACACTCTGTAAAGTTTGGAAGACAATTGCTTCACCAGATGCGCAGACATCAAATGCAGGGACAAAAGACATGTAAAAATGCAAGGAAATATGACAACACCAAAGAAACAAAATAACAAGCTGGGACTGACCCCAAAGGAAAAAAAAAAATCAATGAACTGCCAGAAGAAATTCAAAATAATGATCTTAATAAAATTCAATGGGATGTAAGTAAACACAAATAGATAATTCAATGAAATTGGGAGAAAAATTCATTATGTGAATAAGAAATTTAACAAAGAGATAGATATCATAAAAAGAATCAAACAAATATACTGCAGCTGAAGAATTCAATGAATTAAAAGAGAAATATAGAGCTCCAACATCAGATTAGAGCAAACAGATGAAAGAATCTCTGAACTCAAAGACAGGTCATTTGAAATTACCCAATCAGAGAAGAAGAAGGGGAAAAAAAGAAACAGAATTTTAAAAAAGGAAGTATGAGACACCATTAAGTGAACAAATATCCAACATATGGACATTCCTGATAAAGAAGAGAAGAAAACAACGCATCAAAACCTATTTAATGAAATAATAGCTAAAAACTTTTCAAGACTTGAGGAAGATTTGGACATACAGATCTAGGAAGCTCAAAGGTCTCCAAATAGATTCAACCTTAAAAGGTCCTCAACAAGTCACATTATAGTCAAAATGTCAAAAGCCAAAAACAGAGAATTCAAAGCCAGCAAGAGAGAAGCACCAGGTCATATATAAAGGAATCCCCATATGTTAGTTTATTTTCTGTCATGAAAATAGAATACCTGAAACTGGGTAATTTATAAGAAAATGAATTTTACTTCTTATTGTTTTTGAGGCTAGGACATCTACAATCCAGGGAGCATATCTGGTGAGGGTCTTCTGAGGGCTAAATTTTGTTGAGAAAATGATTATTCCCTGGCCATGAAATCTCTTCAGACAGTTGAACATTAAAATGGAACAATCTTTCTTTAAAATAGCTATCAAGAGTAAGTGAAGGTGAAATAATATATCTTCTATAATATATCTTCTACCAACTCTCTGGGAAAAATTGATCCACTTTGTCTACCAATTCAGTTCAGGGGGATAGTTTAATGTTATTTCCACTATAGCAGTCTATCACAAAAATCATCAAGTCTGAAAGAACCTAGCTAAAAATCTGAAACTAGGTGCCTTATTGTAGTCTGAAAATATGTTATCATGGAGATAAGAATCAAAGAACTTTCTTCTCTGGTGTAAACTATCACTATGGTTCCTATGACATCCAATACCTGGAAAAAACCTAATAACTTTTATAATTTATAATATGCCTACATCTTGAACTAATTCCTTGTGTGTGATGATGTTTTCATTGCAGGAATGTAATACATTTTTGAGTAAATCACTTCTGTCAAATTAGAAAATAATCTGTATTAGTTAGTTTTGTCTGATACAATAGCCATAGCCTCAGTGGTGTAATGAACATACATGTATTTCTAACACTTCTGGAGGCTGGAAGATCAAGATCAGGGTGCCAGTATGATCAATACAGAATGTTCACTTTTTCCACTTAATATTGTTACCTATTATGGAAACTAACAAATGTTCCCTGTGACACAAACATAAAATTATTATTGATAAAAGTTTTAAAATACACTACATTTTAGAGGACTTTATTTTTTAAGGACAATGGAATTGTTGCAATGTCATTAATGTTTTCTTTTAATTAATCACAATATAAAAGCAAAAAATATCATGTCTGAATGCTAAAAAGAAGCATTCTTACATGATCAGAATTTATTAGTTTACATAAAAAAAGTAGAGGAGATAAACTACTATAAGTTAGTCACAGTTGTTACTTTTGTTGGCATTATGGTGGTTCTATTTTCATCTTATTCAATTTTTCTGCATTTCTAAGCATTACTTAACTGTTTTAAAACACATATTTCTATATTATTGTGCAAAAACATTCTTAGCATTATATTAAGTGGTAGCTGCTATATTACATTTCTAGCACTTTACTATCTTTTTAGTTGATAATAAAGTTACATTAAATTTGAATGTCTGGAAATATAAGGCTCTAGCTTCTATTACTTAAGTTATTTAAAATATGTGACTCATTTATTTATTCATTCAATCTAACAATTAAAATAAGAACATACACATACACAAACATAAACCTGACCTTGTGGCATGGATTAAGTATGGGACTGATTATAGGAGTTGGACGGTACACAGTTCCTGTTCTGAAATACCTTATAATATTGGAGGACCATACATTCACAGGCAAAAATGACGAAATGTATCTAGTGAATGTTTAATAGAGAAATGTACAAACTTCTGATAAAACAGGATAGGAAACACCTATTACTTCCTAACATATTAGGAGATAATAGCTCAGAAGAAGAAATATTTAAACTGAGTGGTTGAAAGGAGAATAGAAGTTCAGGATAAATACTGGATAAAGGAAGAAAAATGTGCCAGAGTCATCAAAGAATATGATATATTCATCACATAAGGAGATACTCATCATGACGACAGCATATTGTTAGCTTGGGTAGAGGCCGAAAATGAAGCCATTGAAACAGATTTGGGCCAGATGGCAAAGTTCTGAATGCTAAACAGTTTGAACTATGTCCTGATGTCATAGGATATCCCAAAGATGTTTTAAACAAAGAATGATTCTATTTCCATCCCAGAAACATAGCTTTAATCTTAATGCACAGTAATGGTGGGAAAGAGGACAGATTAATGGTGGGAAAGAGGACAGATTAATTGTAGAGAGGCCAATTAAGAAGCTTATGGACTAATCACTCCAAGACAGGATGGATGTTTTATTTTCTATAGACTAGGGAACTCTTTAGATTCTAAATACTTTAGTATTAGCTAGGTAATTACAATTTCTGTACAGTTGTGTAATAACTTATTTTGCCAAGCTAGTACGTAGGTGATGACTGAGTATAAGTGAAAGAAAAGTATTCCAACTTCTAAATGTTTGGTATGGCATGGTTTCTTTTACAGAGACCTTATTCCAAGCACTGGATATAAAGGGAGGGCATAATGGAGAGCAGTGTTCAGGGACTATTTTCTAAGTGTTGTTCATCTAAATAATTTGCTTTTCTTTAATTCTTTTTCCTATTGGAGTGATACAAAAAAAGGGTACAAAAATGATTTTTCCTTTTTCTCCATTATTCCAAGAGATTTTTTCTTTATTTCATAAAGCTTGTGCCTGAAACTTATAGAAATTTTTCTTTAGATTCTCAAAAGCTAGTCTTTAGAGATTAAAAAATAAAAGAAAGAAAGAAAGAAAGAAAGAAAGAAAGAAAGAAAGAAAGAAAGAAAGAAAGAAAGAAAGAAAGAAAGAAAGAAAGAAAGAAAGAAAGAAAGAAATCACAATAATCAGAATAACAATCTGGTTTTCAAGCTCTTTTCTTTGCTATAACCTCCAGAAGTCTGTTCTGAAACCCCCACATTGAGAACTGGCTTTTATTTATTTGGGGATCTTTGTGGGAATAACCCTTACCTGAGGACTGTGAATCTGGTTTGCAGGCCTTCGGACTGCTTGGGAGGAGGCTAAAAGCAAGAAACTAAAAATACATTGTTATTATAGCACAGTAATATTGATATACTGTAATGAGTGTGGTCCTGAGTCTGGGTCCCTAAGGACACCTGCTGTCAATAACTGCCTTGTGTCTCTACTCATCAGATCCTTTCCATTGGAACTCTGCAGCATCCACTCAGTTACCTCCTTTTGTGTTCCTTCCCCTCTAAAAATGTATTTCCAATTAAAGGGAATTGAAATTTTGTCTGTGGAGTTTGGGGAGAAGGTGACTGAGTAGAAAGCTGGGTTTTTTTTGTTTGTTTGTTTGTTTGTTTGTTTGTTTTTTTGCAGCTGGGCCAAAAAACCACTCTAGGTCTTTTCCAGAACAATGACATTATGATCCAGTACCATACAGCGCTTACTCAAGAGGGTGTTTAAAGAACCGTAATATTTAAAGGTGTATTTAATGCAAAATGTTCTTAATGGACTTGGGCTACTTTCTAAAAACTATTTCTGATAGTCTGGCTCTATTAGAACCAAAGAGTAGACTATGTCTCTAGTCTCATGAAATATGAATAACATATTTTTCATAATAATCACTTCTCATACAATCATTTGCATAGTCACACATACCTGAAAATAATCTATTTATTTTCTATTCTGAACTTTTGCAAAAATAATTCATGCACAATCACACATATACACATCTTAGTAATTATTTTCATAAAGCTAATGATGGATGATAATTTGACATGATTTTAGTAATAACTTTGACAAACATATACAAATGAGCATACAAACATACACAAATGAATTAAGCTATTATACTCTATTATTGTATTTATCCAGTAGGATCAAAATTCTCCTTAACTTCTGTCAAGAGTCATGTTGTACTGTCAGTCAATAAACAGAAACACAACATTTAAACACTTTAATCCTACTCATTACGTAATCATCTACACTTTTTGCAGGGGCAGATACAAAGACATCATTTATTCTCTCACATTAACAAAGTTAATTTCTATCTAATTTGGAAATATAATTTTCTGTGAATGAATTTTTTGTGTGTGTGTGATTCACAGCTTCCTTTACGTCGTCATTGAGACAGTGTGAAGGTTGCAATGCGCATGTCATCTCCCTGTGCTTCTCAGAGGGACGTGTGTACACAGTTCAGACACCAGGGGAGAGAGTCCAACTCTTTACACAGGCGAAGGCATTCAGAGACCAGGGAGGTGCAGAAACACAGAATGGGGAACTTGGGATGGGAGGATGGTTCTCAGAGACAAGAGGGGATGGGGTGGAGACAGACAGGGTTAGGGAAAAGTACACACAGAGATAGCTACATAAAGTCTGTATCGTACAGAAATAGAAAATGCAGATGACGTTGTTGAGAGAAGCAAATGAAGTTGAAGAAGTCTTGGAGGAGTTCCATAAGAAAATGTATGGATGTCGCCCTCTGCAAATCATAAATGTAATGATTAATAACGATGAGGGACTCTAGAATTTTACATCTTCCAATATATATCTGAGCTATATACTAAAAATTTGAAATTCTGTCCAAACCAGAAATTACTCTGTTAACATCATATACTGTGAAGTGCTACCCCCATACAACTAAGTATATAACTGAGATATGTATTGGAAGATGTAAAATTAAGTAAATAGTACATATACAAGGTAAACATTTGCCACATTTGGGGATATCTAAGCTCAAGGTATCTTTGAGAAAAGGGAATGAGGCACCATTTGAACTGTATGAACCAACTACTAAGATATTTAATATAAACAATCACTGTAGTATTCTTATCCTAGATATCCTCAGCTATATAGCTTTTTATACTTTGCTTAAGTAAAAAGAATTTCTGCTAGTATTATAGGTGAAAAATTCAAACAAACAAACAGAACAAAACAAACTAAAACCTTGGCCTGTTAATTAGGAAATTTTGCTTCTACCTTTGACTCTGACACAAAGGAGAAATGAGATGTTCTATAAGTCATGTGATCTATTGGATGTGAAGTTTTACATTTCTTTCTTTCTTTCTTTCTTTCTTTTTTTTTTTTTTCTTTATTATACTCTGGTCATGGATTCCAAAGTCTTCATGAAGCAAAAAAAAATCTCTCTTACAAAGTGCACACATGTTATTCTACGACAAAGTAGAAAAGTTACATAGAAGTTCTACAAAGTGGCTTAACTACTGTTACCTAATACAATATTGCTACCTAAAGCTGGGAAGTTATGGAACCCTGGTTTGCATCTCCCAAATCTGCACAAAATTTCCTGTGTTCTTTTAAGGATTGCAGCCTTGGATCCTAAGGATGGTGTGAATATTTATTTTTCTAATAAGTGAGTTGCCTCTTTTGAAGATCTTTCAGATGACTCTGTGTACTTTAGCCTTTTTCTCTTTTTACATTACTTCTTCCTCGAGTGAAGCCAATAAAGTATACCAAACCTTTATCAAGTATATACTATGACCCAGGCATTAGGCATCAAAAGAAGATGACAAAGTTGAGAATAGATGTAGGCAGCTCCCTCTTCGCATCCACATCACTTACCATGTTACATACTTGACTAATATTTAGTAAACTGAGTTGGTAGTCTGCATTTCACTACCCAGACCAAAAGAAGAACCATGCATTATATAAAGCTAAAGGTACATCCAAGTTAAAACCAGAAAACTGACTGGGTAGGCGGAGAGAAGATTTCTGTGGTTCCCATCTGTTCTTCCTTTTTCTTTCTTTCTTTCTTTTTTTGATTACATAAAAAGATTTTATAGATGAAAGAATTTAAAACACCATTATTATGATTCAATTTCTGTTCTCAGACAGCTTTACTTCCTTAGAATTTCTGATTGTCTTTCAAGGAGGAAAACATGGGACACTGGAAATAAGGGATTCTACATAGGAGAGCATTAAAGGCAATCCCATAGTAGTACTCATTCCCAAGCCACTGCTTAGGCTGGAAGGTTCTGGAAAAACGATGATTTGACCGTGTATCTCATATAATGAAGCAATTTTTAAAAATGAAGATAAATAAATGAAGAAATTACAAGAAGAAAAGAAAGTTTTACATTTCTAACGTCAGAAGGTAGGAGGTTGGCATAAAACATCTTTAAAGTCCTTTCCAGTATTATATTCTATAATCATATTTTCTGCCATCTGACAAAATTTAAAGAAAAAAATATTTGAAGCTCGTATATATAATCCATAGTACATTTGCTGTTGTAGTGGCGTGATCAGGAGAACAAGCTGAGGGAAGGATGCACCAGGAACAATTTGGAGGAGCATCACATAAAATGATACCTTTGTCTGATTACCTTTTTTAAGGGTATCATAGTTCTGCTTGCACATTGCTTTCCCTAATGTGTCTAAAAACTCATCTCAAAAATGAGCAGACCAGCAAACTAAATATTTGAAAATAGTTTTTAACGGGCTTTGTTTTTGGAGAATGTGCTCAAGTGGGATAATAATCTTCTTGTTGTCTGTATATCCTTAATTTTAGTTACAGACAGTTATTGAGTTCTGCCAAGAGAAGTGACAAAGAATCTGTGATTTCAGCTATTGTGTGGTTAACACGTGGTAGGTGAGATGATGTTAAAACTATATAAAAACCACATGAAACTTGAATCAAAAAGTTGTCTCCTAGTTACGACTGATAGTAGTTTTATACACCTATTTTAGTGTTTTGGGGCTTCTGGGGTGACGTTTCATCTTTTTCTCAGAATCAAACCGGTGCCTACCACTAATTTCATTTACAATTCGTCCTTTTAAATTATTTTTTGTTTTTGGTTTTTTGGCCATTATTTTTTGTCATCGTTGTTTTTTGCCATACACTTCAAGTGGTCTGGATACTAATTTTAATTTTAGAATACTGATCTTGGTTTTACACATACTGAAAATACTCATGAAAATACTGACAAAATTACTGGTGATTACTAGTCAACCACTACAGTGTTAACATTGTTAACTTTGTTTTTGCCCCTCTGTTTTGGTTATTTTTTGAGAATCCTTTTTTATTTGTTTTGTCTTTTAACCATGAAACTAAGGCCTTCCCCCCCCCCCCATCTGTACTCATTCCTGAGTAGAATGAGCTCTATGCAAATTGCACAAGTAGTTTCAATGGTTCACTGCTTTCTATCTACTTTTGGTTGTATCTCATGAATTGCCTTGATGTTTTTTCTAGGAAGGAAGTTAAATGTTTTTCTCTTGTTTTCTTTTACTCAGAAGGTAGATAGAGGTCATATCCTAGTAGGCTTTTCAAAAACACACATAAAAATTATATGAACCAGTAAACTAGGCTTATATAACATTTTGCCATGTACATTGATTCCTCATAAAAATCAAGATACATTAAAGTAGCTAAAAATCTAATTCTTTTTATATGCTTTATATGATAATTATTGGTAACTTTACTTTCCAATTTTATCTAACAAAAAGCAGACTCTTAGTAATGTGTTAAGAATATACATATACAAACACATCTAAAAATTAGGTTGAGTAACAATGAGGTTTCTTATGCCAAAACAACTGTAGAAATGTTTGACAATTCTGCAAAATAGAACATTTGATTTCAATAAAATTCTTTTGCAATATCTTCCTAAATAATTAACTTGATATGTGTGTTACCATCAAGTCCTTCTACACTGGCATAGTTAATCTTCTTATCTTACCTCTTCACAAACTTTTCTCACACAAAGTCTTGCAGTTCTCTGTACAATCTATAAGATACATTTTTAATTCTTCAATTTGATATTTGTTTTATATAGATTTTTTAACTTACCTCCCTACTATAATTCAACATAAATGGTTCTTTTCAATATTTAGGAATGACATAATTCACAAATTTTAAGTATACACCAAGAAGATTTTTGATAATTTTATGAAATTGTTCAACCATCAGTATAATCCAACTTTAGGACCTTTCGTTATACTAAATAATTCCATATACTGGTTTGCAGTTAAATTCCTCTTCCCACAAACCGGGGGGGGGGGGGGGAAGAAGATATAACAACCACAATTATTTGAAGTTGATACAACAAGCAAACAGAAAGGACATTGTTGGGGGGAGGGGGGAGGGAGAAGGGAGGGAGGTTTTGGTGATGGGGAGCAATAATCAGCTACAATGTATATCGACAAAATAAAATTAAAAATAAATAAATAAATAAATAAATAAATAAATTAACCTACAAAAAAAAAAAAAAAATTCCTCTTCCATTCCTAGCCACAAGCAATCACTTATCTAATTTATGCCTTTAGTTTTGCATTTTCTAGAAATTTCATATCACATACCATGTAATATGTAGTCCTTTTCTTCTGGCTCCTTTCACTCAGTGTTGTTTGAGATTTGCCCATGCTGCTGTGTGTCTCAGAGGTTTGTTCATTTATGTTGGTAAGTATATTCCATCGTATGGATGTACCATTTTGTTTATCCATTCAGCAACTGATCTGGATTATTATCAGCATATTATTACTATTATCAGCATGTTTGGATTATTTCCACTTTTTGGCTATGATGAATAATGAGATTATAAATATTTATATATAATTATTTTGTGGATATATGTTTTCATTTCTCTTTGATAAAAAAACTGGGTCATGTACATAACAATATGTTTAATTTTTTAAGAAGGAACCAAACTATTCTAAAATGACTGTAAATTTCTACCAGAAGTATATGAATGTTCCAGTTTCTCTTATCCTTGACAACATTTGCTACTAATCTCTTTAAATTTTACCCATTCCAGCAATATCTCTTTTGGTTTTAATTTACATTTCACTAATAGTGTCTCATTGTAGTATTAATATATATTTTCTTGATGACTGATGATGCTGAACTGTTGGTATATCTTCTTTAGCAAAGCTTCTGTCCAAATATTTGTGAATTTTGTTCTAATGGGATGTTCATCAACTTATTATTGAGTCACAGAGTGCTTTATATATATGTATTATGGATAATAGACCTTAATCAGATATATGCTTTGAAATATTTTTACCACTTTTTTAGCAGTGTGCTTGAAGAGCAAATATTTTTAATTTGATGAAGTCCAATATTTTTTTTCCTTTATTGATTGTGCTTTTCACATCATAATTTTTAAAAAATTGCCTAACTGAAAGTCACTAAAAGTTTCTCCTATATTTTCTAAGTTTTTAAAAAATTTTACATTTAGGTCTATAATCCATTTCAAGGTTTTTTTTTTTTTTTTAATGTGAACTAAGGAATGAGGTTAATTATTTTTGTATGAATATCCGATTTTTCCAGCACTACTTTTGCAAACACTATTTTTCCTCCTCATCCAAACATGTTGTTTGCTTTGTCAAAATAAATTGGCTGCACAGGTAAGAATTTGCTTCTACAATCTTTACACTCTTCCATTGATCTGAATATCTATTCTTATGCACATAACATGTCCTGTTGATTACTGTAGATTTATTATAAGGTTTGGAATAAGGTAAAAGTCCACTATATATTTATGATCATCTTACAAATTTCTACAACTATGGCTGCTGGGATTTTGATTGAGATTTTATTAAATGTGCATGTTAGGGGATTCTCCTAACATTACCATCTTACTATCATTTAGGTTTTTTACTATGTAAGTATGGTATATATACTTATCTAGGTCTTTTAATTTTTTTCTCAGCATTGTTTTACACATTTCAGTGTACAGATTATATTTTTTTCTTAAATTTATTCCAAAGAATTTCCAAATAATTTGGAACATATAGTAATTTTCTTAAAGTTCTCTTAGGGTTTTTTACATAAAAGATCATGTTGTCTCCAAAGAAAAACAGTTTTACTCCCTAATTCCAAGTCTGTATGCATTTAATTTCTTTTTCTTGCCTTACTGCAATGGTAGGTACCTCCAGTAAGATGTTGACTAAATGTAATGAGAGGGGACTCCTTTTACAGTTTCTGATCTTAGACAGATATGATCTTAGAGAGATATGTTCAGTATTTCAGCATTAAGTATGTTTGCTATAAGGTTTTTGTTGGTGCTTTTTATCAAGTTGAAGAACTGTTTGTCATAAATGTGTATTTAGAGTCAATAAGGGCTGGCTAGTTAGTTTGATTAGTTACAGCATGCTGTTACAACACCAAGATCAAAGGTTCTGATTCTTGTACTGGCAAGCTTCCAGGAAAAAAAACTATGTGCTATTCATTTTTGTTATATCCTTGCTGATATTCTGTCAATTATTGAAAATGATGTTAAATCTTCCAACTCTATTTTATTTTCTGCTCTTGATTCTGTAGATTTTTGCATTCTGTATTTTAAGGCTTTTCTGTTAAGTTTGTACACATTTATAATTTTATAGCTTCCTGGTGTGTTGACCCTGGTACCATTATAAAACATATTTTTTTCTACTTCATGATATTTCTTGACCTAACGTCTCTTTTGTCCTTCCTTAAAATAGTTGCTCCAGCTCTCTTATAGCTACTGGTTGCATGGTATAACCTTTACCATATTTACTTATTTTTATCTTCCTGCTTTCAACAAGTTCTCTTGTGCTTAGTGTTCAATAGTTTGGCTATGTTGTGTCTATGTGTTTATGTGTATCCTACGTTAGGATTGGTGATATTCATAATATGTAGACTCATGCTTCTCATCAAACTTGATTTTATTTTTTTTACTATTTATTTATTTATTTATTTATTTATTCCTCTCTCTTCTCTCCTTTTCTGTGGCCTTTGTACCAATATTGTACCACAGGATATTTTCTCTGGCATAGGAGTTACTTATATGTGGTATTTTGCTATTATTTGTAAGGTCACCGATAAGCTATCATCTTCTCTTCTTTAGCACATCTCAGAATTTTTTTGTTAATGTTAAAATTGGACATTTAAGATCATATATTGTGAATTCTAATATTCTGAGTTCTAATATTTTTTCACAGAAGGCCTTAACTTTTGCTTTCATTGTAGTTGTTGTTATTGTTGGTTATATTTAAGTAACTTGAGAGATCTGTTGAATTTCTCTCCCTCTCAGCATGCACTCATGCACTTGCTGATTTGTCTTTTCTTTGTTTTTAACTTGAATGCCTAGGGGTTGTACCTGTGTTTGTGTAGCTTAGTATTCAGCCACAGGTTGGACACACATTATATTTGAGCACCTCTAATCAGTAAAATTTCCATTCTCTGTCAAAAACATCTCAGAGTAGGTTAGATAGTGCAGTTAAGAATTTGCTATTGTTGGGGCTGGCCCGTGGCTCACTCGGGAGAGTGTGGTGCTGAGAACACCAAGGCCCCGGGTTCGGATCCCATATACGGATGGCCGGTTCGCTCACTGGCTGAGCGTGGTGCTCACAAGAATTTGCTATTGTCCTAACTCATTCTATATGCTACTTTTGAACAGGCTTGTTCAGTCTCACTTTTGTGTGCATGCCACCATCTAATAAGCCATGATCGTGTGCAGAGATAGTCCCACACATAATGGATCTCCAGACTTTGAAAGAAAGATACCAAGGTTGTATATTGAAAGGAGGGCACAAAATTTGACAGACACTTTGTTAAAAAGACCTATGCCAGTAAGCATATGAAGAGATACTCAACATGTTTAGTCACAAAGGAAATGTAAATTATAACCACAGTAAGATAACACTACACTCTACTTGAATGGATAAAGTAAAAAAGCTTAAAATCACTAAATGTCGATGAGGATATTGGATAACTTTTAATTTCACATATTGCTCTTATATATATTAAATATAAAACACTGTGGAAAAGTGTTTGACAGTTTCTAAAAAAAATTTTTAAAAACATGTTCCATTCAACCCAAACATTCCACTCTTAAGAATTTATTCAAGAGAAATAAAAGCACAAAAACTATTTCACAAATTATAGCTTTATTCACAGTAGGAAAAAAAGAAAAAAAATCCAGATGTCTATCAAACATAATATGGTATATCTATACAATTCAATGCTATTCAGTTATATACACAGATAATAATAAAACAGACAATAAAACCTACTGATACCTGCAACATAGACTAATATAAAAATCAGCATTCTGAGTGATAGAAGCCTCACTCAAATAAAAACTTATTTTTTGATTCCATTTATATAAAGCGCTGGAGAATACAAATGAATCTATTCTGTCAAAAAGTCAATCAGTGGTTGCCTGGGGCTGAGGGTAACAGGAAAGTCGGGCTGCAGATGGCCATAGAAATAGTTTTGTAGTGGATAAAAATGCTCTGTACTTGATTTGCAGCAGTTGTATCATGGGTGTGTATATCTGAATTCATAAAATTGTTAATAAAACTCATAAAATTGCTAATTTTAATTGATGTAGTTTGATATATATGTGTGTACATGTATACACATATATTAGACTTCAATACAGTTGATAACATACATAATTAACATGTATATTATGTTCTTTAATCATGTAGCCTCCTTTTCTTGGAGAACCTGTTTATGTATATTTGAGATAGATGGATACCTTTAGGGTGAAAAATGTTAACCTTTTTACATACAAATAATCAGATTAACCCAGGCTTGACTATCTCAAATAACTTTGGCTAAAATAAATTATAAACCATATCCTTTCTCAGTATTTCTTAATCTAATTTATGTTTTATAAACTATCATTAAAATCACTTACACAATTATAAGACTAAACAAATAAAGAAAGAAACAAGCAAACAAACTGCCACCTAGTTACAGCTCTTTGGGGAAATTTTGATCAAAATTCTGAAATTTAATCAAAATTTGAAAGAGTATAGTTGAGTTGATAATCCTGATACAAATTTAAGTCTTTGCTTTATTTCATATAACCTTGCAAGGCAAACATTTTCTAAAGAATGATTCAGAAAAAAGAATCATTATTCCATTTTCAAAGATGCCTAATTTATTTGTTTGTTTATTAACCGTCATTACTTGATTTCCTCATGCACTGTTTCAGGCCCTGAGATACAGTCTTAGCAAGTCTGATATGGCCCTTGCCCCTACTGAAGTTAAAATCCAACAGGACAACGCAGATTCTGAACAGTTAATTATATAAGGACTTTTTTCACATTTTTCTAAGTGTTATAAATGGAATATAAATGTGATAGAGAAGACTGATATGTTTAAGGCTGAGGTTGGCTGCCTAATGTTAAGTAAATGTGCATTTTAAAGAGGGAAGTCTTCTGTAAGAAGATCACATTTGAGCTGTGACCCTAAGTATAAAAAGGAGTCACTTGTGTGAATATCTGCAAGAAGAACATTCAAGATACAGATTATAAATAGCAAGTGCAGAGTGCTGAGACCAGAATGAACTCCACATGGTCCATGGATTGAAGGAAGCCAGTTGAGCCTGAAGGTGGTGGAACACTTTGACATGGGAAAAGAAGTTTAGTGAAAAAAGATGGTTCATTAACTTAACCAACTTACCAAATAGTATTTTTTTCCAACTAAAATTCCTCAAATTTTAGTTCTCCTGTAATATTTCTTAGCTTTAAAAGTGGCCATTTAGCTATAAAGATCTATAGGACAGACATTGTGGGTATACAAAACAATAAACACCAAAATAAAATTTGAGAAGTTCATGCAAAAATTTTTCTTTAAACAGCACTTAAAAATAAAAACTCTATAATTGTAAAACTCACAACTGCATTAAAATACATATTCAATATTTGCCTGGCTGGTTACATACACATCATTAAAAATTGGAGATTTTCACTTCATTAATTGAATATGAGATTTAAAGAACCCAGGTGCAGTATTTTGTTAATCTGAAACATTGATGTACACATTGAAAATTCAGATCTTAGGGTATCTGGAGCTCAGGACAAGAGCAGGTTAGCCAGTAAAATATGCAAACAATCTTTACTTCAAGGAGAAATTGCATTTTTGGTTCAACTTCCATCTTTTAATAATTTTCCATAATTTGATAAATTTTGTCTAATAAAAGACGTGTGTGTGAATATGAAGCTTAATTTCATATTCAATTTTCAATTGACTTTGAACTGCTCATATGTTCACCTGCTCAAAAATTTCTGGTTGGCTGATTTGAAAGCGCTTAATCTTTGGAATCTATTAAATAAAAATCTTATCATATAGCCCCAAATAGCTGATTTAATTAATGTTTTTAAAATATTCATTGTCTTAATCACATTTACATTTTAACATTAAGATACCAGCTTCTTTAAAGTTTCAGTTTCTAAGTATTTAGAGTTATAATACTGAAGCAGGAGTTCATGTTTGATTAGTGATATTTAATTGCCGGCTGGATCTTCTATTCAGTTTTCATGTCAGATTTTTGGGGTTTCTTACTTACAAAATAAAAATTCACTTGATAGGTCATAATCTAAAATAAATGAATTGGGCTGGCTGGTTAGCTCACTTGATTGGGGCATGGTGATGATAACAGCAAGGTCAAGGGTTTGGTCCCCTTACCAGCCAGCTGCTAAAACCAATAAATAAATAAATAAATAAATACTTATTGTCATTATTTATTTCTTGTATCCATACTTTATGGCAGAAAAACATAACCTTCTTGTTTGAGTAAATATGTAAAAACATAGATGAATAACTAACAAAAAAGAAATGTAAGAAAAATTTAGTGCCATCTGTCAAGTAATAGTAAGTTCTAGGCATATAGCTACGTGCTGAATATGCATTGTCTTTAAAACTAAGATCTATAATACATATTTATTGTTATTACATGACATATGAAAACCAGAGTTTCAAAGAAATTTGATTAAGTTGTTTATTTGCAATCTTTACATTCTTCTCAAGTAAGCATTTAATGCAATAAATTTCCTCCTTATTACTGCTTTTGCAGTATCCCACAAGCTTGGTATGATGTGTCATTATTTTCATTACTTTCAATAAATTTTTTGATTTCCTGTTTAATTTCTTCTTGGACCCATATGTCATTAAGTAGAACGTTGTATAATTTCCACGTGTTTGTGTCACTTCCAGAGTTCAATTTGTTATTGATCTCTAATTTTAATCCATCGCGATCAGAAAAAATACATGGAATAATTCCAATTTTTTTTAAAATTTGTCGAGACTTGCTTTGTGATCTAACATGTGGTCTATTCTGGAGTACGTTCCATGTGCTGATGAGAAGAATGAATAGTCTGAGGTTGTTGGATGGAATATGCTCTAGATATCTGCCAAGTCCAAGTTGGTCTAAAGTTTTGTTTAGATCTTGTGTTTCTCTATTGATATTTTGCCTAGATGATCTGTCCAAAGTTGAGAGTGGGGTGTTCAGGTCCCCCACTATAATGGTGTTATTCTCTATCTCATTCTTTAGATCTAATAGTGTTTGTTTTATAAATCTGGCTGCTTTTACATTGGGTGCATATATATTTATGATTACAATATCATCCTGAATGGGGAAAAGTTGAAAGCTTTTCTCTTAAGAACAGGAACTAGACAAGGACGCCCACTCTCACCACTTCTATTCAACATAATGTTGGAAGTACTAGCCAGAGAAATCAGAGAAGAGAAGGAAATAAAAGGCATCCAGATTGGAAAAGATGAAGCCAAACTGTCCCTGTTTGCAGATGACATGATCCTATATATCGAACAGCCTAAAGACTCTACAAAAAACTCTTAGAGTTGATAAATGATTTCAGCAAAGTTGCAGGATACAAAATCAACAAACTAGCGTAAGTAGCATTTCTATACTCCAACAGTGAACATGCAGAAAAAGAAATCAAGAAAGCTAGCCCATTTACAATGGCCACCAAAAAAATAAAATACTTTGGAATAAAATTAACCAAGGATGTGAAAAATCTCTACAAAGAGAACTACAAGACACTGTTCAGAAAAATCAAAGAGGACACAAGAATATGGAAAGATATCCCATGCTCTCGGATTGGAAGAATTAACATTGTGAAAATGTCCATATTACCCAAAGTTATCTACAGATTCAATGCAATTCCCATCAAAATCCCAAAGACATTTTTCTCAGAAACAGAAAAATGTATCCATTCATTTACATGGAATAACAAAAGACCACACATAGCCAAAGCAATCCTGAGCAAAAAAAAAATAATAATAAAGCTGGAGGCATAACACTATGACTTTAAACTATATTACAAAAGTATAATAACCAAAACAGCATGGTACTGACATAAAAACAGACACATGGATCAATGGAATAGAATAAAGAAACCAGAAATCAACCCATATACCTACAGCAATCTGATCTTTGACAAAGGCACCAAGTCTACACACTGGTGAAGAGACTGCCTCTTCAGCAAATGGTGCTGGGAAAACTGGATATTCATATGCAGGAGAATGAAACTAGACCTGTATCGCTCACCATATAGCAAAATCAATGCAAAATGGATTAAACAATTAAATATACATTCTGAAACAATAAAACTCCTTAAAGAAAACATAGGGGAATCACAGAAACAAATGGGATTATATCAAAGTAGAAAGCTTCTGCACAGATAAAGAAACAATCACCAGAGTGAAAAAACAACCAACAGAGTGGGAGAAAATATTTGCAAAATATACATCTGACAAAAGATTAATATCCAGCACATACAAGGAACTCAAACAACTTTAAAGCCATAAAATAACCCAATTAAAAAATGGGCAAAGGAGATGAATAGACATTTCTCAAAGGAAGATATATGAATGGCCCATAGACACATGAAAAAATGCTCACCATCACTCAGCATTTGGGAAATGCAAATCAAGACCACTTTGAGATACCATCTCACTCTAGTCAGGATGGCTAACATCAGAAGACTGAGAATGATAATTGCTGGAGAAGTTGTGGAGAAAAAGGAACTCTCATACACTGTTGGTGGGACTGCAAAATGGTGCAGCCTTTATGGAAAATGGTATGGAGGTTTCTCAAACAATTACAGATAGATCTACCACATGACCCAACTATTTCACTGCTGGGAATATGCTCAGAGGAATGGAAATCATCATACCAAAGGGATACCTGTACTCCAATGTTTATTGCAGCTCTATTTACAATAGCCAAGAGTTGAAACCAGCCCAAATGTCCATCATCAGATGAGTGGATATGGAAAATGTGGTATATCTACACAATGGAATTCTACTCTGCTATAAAAAAAAATGAAATACTATGATTCCCAGCAACATGGATGGACTTGGAGAAAATTATATTAAGTGAAACAAGTCTGGTACAAAAAGAGAAATACCACATGTTCTCACTTATTTGTGGGAGCTAAAAAAAAAAGTAAATAAATAAACACAGAGACAAATAAAAGGGGGTGGGAGAAGAAGACACAACCATCACAGCAATTCCTTGAACTTGTTAAGACAAGTGAACAGATCTGATGTTGGGGGGGTGGGGGATACAAGGAGGGAGAAAGAGGAACTGGTAAGGGGTCATAAAAATCGACTGCAAAGTATATTGAGAAGTAAAAAAAAAATTAATTAAAAAAATAAATAAATTTAAAAAAACAAAGAAATTTGATTAAGCTAAATGACTAATAAAAGGGGAGAGACCAGATTTAAAACCAAGTCCTTAAGACCCCAGATCTCTGCTCTTTCCTTATGTCATATTGTCACTAGATGATTTCATTTCAAAAGCAATTAATTAGTTAGTCTTTTGCTATTATTAGTCTGCTTTGGTTTCATGTCTTAATGGGTATGAAATGTTAAAAACCTATTGTTTGTGAGGACAGTAACCTGGCACTTGTCCTAAGCAGAATGGGTGGTCATATATAAATACTGGGCCTCAAAGAGTGGTTGTTTTCAGGGGCCTTCACTTGACTGTATCCTTTCTGCTCATGAACAACTGTATTGAACAACAGCAAAAATTATATTAATAGGGACATATATTTTATCATGCATTTTCCCACCATTTCCTCTTCTCTCATCATCCAAAAATAGTTCTGCCTTTTTTAAACTAGTGCTTTCTCACTTAAATCTTCTGAGAACAATCCTATCAGCAGGAATTTTTATGTGGATGCTATGGGTTAAATGTGTCCCCAAAAATTCGTGTATTTGAAACTTGACCTCCACTGTAACAGTGTCAAGAGGTTAGGAAATCCTATTATGGCAATTAAACAGTGGGGCCTTTAGGAGGTGATTAGATTGTGAGAACTGAACCCCAGTGAATGGACTGATCCATTCATGGAATAATGGGCATAGTTCTGATGGCTTTAAAAGGAGAGCAAGTAAAAAGTTAGTGCTCTTCCTCAGCCATTCCTGCCCTGTGGTACCCTGAGTTGCGATAGAAGACCCTCACCAGATGTGTTCCCTGGACTTTCGACTTCCCAGCCTTGGAAACTATAGGAAATAAATTTCATTTCTTCATAAGTTATCCAGTTTCAGGTATTCCATTATAAGCAACAGAAACAGACTAGTATACTGGGATTTGGAGAAAATAGAGGACTAGAAACAACAAAAATTATCCCCTGTTTCTAGACAGAAAAGTTGTGAGAGCAAAAGAAGTGCTATGAGTTCTGTGCACATAGGAAGGAGAGAGAAGAGGAAGCGCAGTGGGGTCAGATGGAAATGCTGATATAGCCATGAGGACACAGTGTCAAAGGGATTTTTTTATGGATTTGGATAGTGAAAACCTTGTGGATTAGGGAAGTGTGTGTAAATGGAGAATTCACGAGTTGATGAAAGAGGATTTTAGTAAGTTTGACAGATTACGTAGTTGGTGTTCTGAATTTTGGGACGCTGATATAACACTCTGACAGGCCACACGCTTGGCCATTTGCTGCAGAGCAATGCTTCATTCAACTGTGTATATTCTGATTTGAAAACTGTAGCTGGGAGAACCCAGTACGGCAGGGCTACATTGTAATATCTCTTAGAGGGATCTGTGCCCCAAATAAGAAAGGAAAGTTTGCAACTGATTATCATTCCTGTGGATTGCATAGGGTATAAAAGATTGTAGCAAGTTATGCCATATAGGGAAAGAAAGAGTGATAAGATCTGTTTGTCCTAAATTAAGGTTAGGGATGCTCAGACTTTTGAAGCTATTCAGAAAGAATGATCTCATCAGCAGATGCAATATCTGAAAATAACTTAAACTCTCATTTTGAATACAGCATGAGGTATTGTTGAAATACCCTACTGTCTATGACAGCTCCATTCACAGTCTTGTATAAAGAACATATTAAATAATCTATAGCCTAACAAGAAGAAGGGAATCTCTTATTACCTTTCAAAAAAGAATCCCTAATACAACATCCTTTAATCTTTTAAGTACATTATAATAAATGAATTATATAATAAATCACTTTCAAAATCAATGTAGGGTTTTGAATTATGTGCTCTTGAAATAAACACCACCCCAACGCTGGGCCCTGTAGGTTTGTTTCATAAAGTTTACAAAAAGATAAAGAAATGGGAGAAATAAGCAACTAGACTAATGAGAAGTGGAGAGTGAAGTGAAGTGGAGTAGGAGTGTGGGTAGGTGAGAAGATACTGAGCAACCTAAACCAACAAACTCGTATCTCACAAAAGAAAAGGACAATAGAATTTCAATTGATCAGAAAAATACTACAGTGAATTATCCATTTATTCGATCTTTTTTTTTTCAAGTAGACATATGTCAAGCAGATAAAAGCAAATTAGGACATCACATTTGAAGGCATAGTCATTACTTTTGGAATCTTATTCCAGAGCCCTACCCTTATAAAATACAGCTTGGAGGTCAGCCCCACTGTCTCAGGAATCACACAAACAGTCAGGTGTGCAGACGAGACAGACACATATACTGGTTTCATCTCAGCCAGTTGGAGCCACTCACCACTGTCATGTAAATCGTTGCCAAACCAGCATTTTCTTGAATTCAGTGGAGACGAGAAGAAACAGTTGTGAATAACTCAATAAAATGGATACAGTAATATAAGCCTAATTTGAAAACTTGCCTGTGAAATTCTGAATAAAAGTGTCACAGAGTTCTCAGAAACGTGAAGCTATATGTAAATAGTAATTAATATTTTTTTCTGCAGACATTCAAAATGCTGGAAGTAGAACTAGCATGAGTACTAGAAACTAGTAGAAATAGCATGAGTATTCACCTTTGTGAATGTCTATTCAGAAATTAATTGCTACAAACTATTTCAGTATAGAATATAACAAACTAAAAATTGTTTCTGTTTTAAACACAAATGTACTAAAAAAAATGTTTTAAAATCAATGTGTTTAATTACTAGAATTCTGGCCTGGGGTCATATTCAAAGTGCAATTACTCTATATGTAAAATGAAGTTACTTCAGTTGCTCAGTTCTGAAACTTCCTCAGACATGCCAGGCTTATGACTATTAAGTGGGCATAACTTCCCGGGTTTTTTAAGTATTCTTTTTATTTGGAAAATGAAGTTAATGATCATAAAAGTGAGTATCTTACCATTTTCACTAAACTGACAAATTTCTACTACACCACTTTTGTAGCCTTAAAGACAATTTTATAAATCTATTCTAATTGTAAAGATATTGTTTAGGGTCAATAGAAATTTATAAAATAATACTTATCATAATGTATTTGTTATATTTCTAAGATTTTTTTTATCAATATGTGACTCTAGGAAGGTTTTCTTACTCAAAGAAATATTAGAAATAAAACGTTTTGAGATTTTTACCATTGTGTGTAACAGAGTACATTGTGTTAATGAGGTATCGATAGTCATAAGGGGAATTTCTTATGTACTTTTAAGCATAATAGAATGAGGATTTCAAAGATTCTGAAATAGACCTAAATCGCTTTATTAAAATACCTTACATATGTTTGAATATAAAACATAGATATATTATGATTATAACTTATTCAATATACAACTAAAATGAATTTGTAATAAAAACTAAAATAATTTTTAATAAATGCAGTAAACTTACAATAAATAAAAAGAATTTATAACAAACTCAAATAGATGGAATCTTCACTGTCTATTTTTCTGGATTTACCACTTTCGTATCTCCCTCTCAGGAACTACACATTACTCGAGGGAGCCTACTGTTGAATCTTGGAAGGCAAGTCTAATGCTAGAAATTCTCAAATATTATAGGATGAGCAAGTGAGAATTCCACTGGCAAAGGCTGAAGGACTAGCAGCACATGTAGCAGCTTTTCTTAGATACAGGTAGAAAAATCAGTGGATTTCAAGGTGACCTGTGACAAAATTGCTGATTTATTATTTCATCAGAGAAGAATTGCAGGTGGCAACATGCTATTTATTACCTTAGAAGGCTTTGCTTGCTGACATTTCCTGCTGGAATAAAATAAGAGCCTCCATCATGTTGAGAATGGCATACATGTCCCCTGCTCCTGCTAATGGGTCTTAGACCACAGACACACCCTTGGGGAAAGAGGAAATCTGCAACTCATTAGCTACTGAAAGAAAAAGAAAACAAAATAAAACACAGAAATGAAAGAAAACAGCAACAACAAAAAGATAGCTTGTTCTCCTGACTCTGGTTTATAAAACTAGAGTAAAAAAAAAAAAAAGAAGAAGAAGAAATATTCAAAGAGCATGAAGAGGAAAATGATATAACACCTTCAAAGGAGCAACAATAAAACTTTCAGATAACTCCAACTTAAATAGTTGCTGCCAGAAAACAATGGCATAAAACAAAATAATGACCGAGATAAAATTGTGTATCCAGTGCTATTGAATGAATTGTATTCCCCCCAAACCCATGTGTTGAAGTCCTAACCCCTAGTGTGACCGTATTAGAGATAAGGCCTATAAGGAGGGTAACTACCATTAAAGGAGATCATAAGGGAGGGGCCCTGATAGGGTTAGTGTCCTCATAAGTGTCCTCTATCTCTCTCCCCTCAAGCACACAAAGAAGAGGTCATGTGAGCACACAGTGAGACAGTGGTCACCTACAAGCCAAGAGAAGAGGCCTCAGAATAAAACCTTCCATGCTGGCTCCCTGATCTTGGACTTCCAGCCTCCAGAAGTGTGAGAAAATAAATTTCTGTTGTTTAAACCACCCAGGCAGTGGCATTTTGTTATCGAAGCCCAAGAAGGCTAATGCAACCAGCAAAATGTTCTCTCCAAATAAGACAGGATAAAGGCATTTTTGGAAAAACAAATTAAGAAATTTTCCACTAACAGCCATATTAAAAAGGTATTGTTAGGCAAAAAGAAATATAATCAGTTTGAGATAAAGGGGGTGAAGAGTGATTTTAAGAATTAACATGTGAGGAAATCTAAATTATTATTACCTATGTAAAAATAATAGCAATGTTGTATTGATTAAATATATGTAGAATTAAGACAGTAGGTATGTATTTGAGGTCACTTGGATATTCCTGTCCCTCTATTTTGGATACTTTGCTGATCTCGAAAGATGTTTCTTATTTGAGAATGCCTTATTTATATTTCTCACACTTATTTGATACTTCTACAAATCCATAAAATGCATATTTAAAAAAAAATTTTTTTTTTCACAGCTGGCCAGTAAAGGGATCCAAACCCTTTACCTTGGTGTTACAAGGGTGTGCTCTAACCAACTGAGCTAAATCGGCACCCCTAAAAATATAAATTTTTAGTTTAGAATAATTTCAGATTTACCAAAAAGTCATAAGGCTAGTACAGAAAACTCCCAGCTACCCAATTTCCCCTATTTTTAACATTACTATGCTACATTTGTAACAAATAATAAATTAATATTGATACATTCATTATTATTAACTAAAGTCTGTACTCAGATTTCTTTATTTTTTATTTGATGTCTTTTTTTCTGTCCCAGTCTCCAAACCAAGATGCATTTAATAGTCATGTTTTCTTAGGCTCCTCTCGACTATGAGAGTTTATCAGACTTTCCTTATTTTTAATGATCTTTACAGTTTTGAGATGTACTGGTGTGTTATTTTGTAGAACATCCTTTAACTGTATGAAGTTTTTCTCATGGTTACAGAGGGGTAATAGATTTTGGGATGGAAGACCACAGATTTCAAGTTTTGTTTTGTTTTTTTTTTCTATGAGCATTGAGCTCATTGTAACCACTGCAATATGAAATAATATATTTCAATAAGGAGAAATGTTTAGTTACAACATTTTACTTACTACAAAAAGTATGATGTTAGCTAAATTCCTTATAAGGAATGAAGTGAACATATTTGGGTGAAGAACCACCAATGGAGACCAAGTAGGACATGTGTATTTCTAGTTGAACATTAAAATTCCTTAAGGACAAAGCCATTTTATGTTAACAGAATTTTGGTAGGTTTTTAAAAATCTGCTTTGCATTAGAAAAGTGAATTCCATTATTTGAAATACTAAATATTTCCCAGAACAATTGAGCACAAAGTCACTTCCCCACAACTTTGTCTACTATTATTCACAAAATAGAATAAGTATACATGACAGGGTTCTCATTGCAGATCCAGACATAGGGTATTCTTTCTAAAAGTTAAACCAGCATTTTTAAAAGACCATTTGTTCCTTGATTCCCCTTAGGTATTAATAATGGAGCCACTAATTTTATTCTAATTAACTAAATTTTCACTAATTTTACAACTATCAAATGAACAGTCATTTACTGAGTTCTTATGTGCCTTACACTGTGGTCATCAGTTCTGTGTATAGTAGAAAAGAAGGTTATGATTCCTGTGTTCAAATAAACATAATATTTGGAGAAATACATTTGACATAGGCGGTAAGTGCAAAATGAGTTTGGAGAATCAATAATGAGAAGAGGGTTCTAAAGTGGGAAGCTAGATAGAGACAAGAGCAGGAGGAGGAAAACTGGTTATTTGCAAATGAGACAACTGGTACAAGTTTCCCAAGGATGTAGGCATGCACATGCACAAAATTGGCCACAGGGGACAAAGACAATTCCAGACAGGGAGCCCCCATCCCAAGTTAGGAGCCCTTCTGTTGGACCAATGAGCTTCCGCCAGTTAGGGTGCCAATCACTTTAACCAATAGGACAGAGACTACATTTAGGGCTCAACCAATGACTAAATGACATGAATCCAGCAAAGAGGACTTAAACCCCCAGGAATGTAACCCTGGGGGGCTATTGAGCCACTCCGTCCTTTGAGCTTGCTCCATCCTCTCTAAAATGTATTCTTGCTTTGCTAAATAAAACTGCTCTTTGCTTTATGTTTCTGGCATGTCTCTCCCAATTCTTTGTTCAAGATACCAGGAACCCGGATTTAGACAGCAGAACCTGGAATTTCCTTTAAGAGTTCCAAGACTAGAATTGTCAGAAAGTTTTGACTGAGAAGGCAGAACATTTGCTGGGCCTGACTTATAAAGTACTGTATGCCTTGGAGCACCAGAGCAGAAAGAAGAGGATATTATTCAGGGCAAGCATCGTTTTGTGTGGATGTTGGAATGAGACAAATGATCTTGGAGACCATTAGGGTAGGACCTGGGAGGGCCTGGATAGTCCGTGTCATAGAGCAGGAAATACTTCCAAGACATTATTTTGCTTTCTGTGCTAAAACCTACTCAGAGGAGACACATTTTGGGACTCATGAATCATTTTTGACACATAATAGTTCAGTGTAATATAAAACATTACAGAAAACAATGACCTGCATGGTCGATGGCATTTACTTGGGTGTTTTAGGTTCATGTGTTCAACTGAAAAATGATAGTCCAATCAGTAAAGTTTGGTGATCCTAGAAACACGGAGTTTTATATCATCGTCAGTCATAACAGTCCTAAAACTTCTTTTTTGTGTGGGTGTTGAAAATGGAGTATCAAGACAAATTGTTGATTATAATTCTGCATTTGGAAGCAATAAATATTTTAAAAATGCAAATCTTTATAAAGCCCATGTGAAAATTATTAGTAAATAGTTAGTGTTTGCTAATGCTCTTGAAAAAAATTCCACTAGTTTGGTGGATTATGTGAAGTAAGAGAGGTTGTGTGATTTTTTTCTCTCCCGAGTGCTGCAGACATTTGTAAATCATCTGTGTTAGGGCACACTATACATTAACTACAGAATTGCACCAACATCTACAGAAATACAATTTATGAAATTGAATAATAACACAAATATCCAAGTCAAACTCCCACTTTGATTCCTTTCTTGTTTTTTTGGTACAGTCTATGAGTAAAAAATCAAACAAAAAGCCATGCTGACAGAGTGAAGAGAAGATCATCCTGCCAATAGAGGGATGCTTTGGTGCTTCGTGAAAGAGAGCAGGTTAAACCTCCAGCTGTCTCATGGGGGAGGAGTGAAGCTTGCTGCATCACCTACTGCTCAGTGTTGTTTGGGGCTGATAACAAGACAGAATGAAGACACCGTGGAGCCTTTTCTCTGTGTGGCTCCTGGAGCCAAACGTAACTAAACAGCACAGTGAGCTGGAACAGAGCTGGGCCACTTGTAGCTCGTTTCTTTTTGTCAGTTTTCTTTAAGTCTGAGTTGTCAGCTAAGCAAACCTTTGACCCTGTGAAGCAGTCCATTGGCCATACAAGAAATCAGGATGGAAGAGTGGGCATGTGTTATTTATTCTTAGCCCAAATTTGCTTATTTCACCAGAGGAGGCATAAAAATATCTCACACAGTTTTGTAGATACCTAGACATAATCAACAGACATAAGTAACTCTCAGCTGTATTTTCTTGGATACTCATGTCTTTTCAGATTTTGTCATGGTACTTTGATTTGTGATATCAGATCTCTGATAGGTTTGACCAAAAGAACCTTAACTTTTCTCTCAGCTTCACTAAACTTTCCATAGGTTTTCTTCTTGCCTCTAAGCCCCTTATGTTCCTATTCTTGGAGCATTTAGAAAACATTAGAAAACTTGCAAATTTTTTCTCTGCCCCTTTGAGATGTAAATATTTCTAAAAGCCTCTGGCCACTAGGAACTACCCTGGTACTCTCTCTTTCTATGACTTTGCCATTTTTTTTCAGGTGCCACATTTAAGTGAGATCATTACAGGGGTGTGGTGAGGGGAATGAGATGTGAGTCAAAGGTAGAAACTTGAAGTTATAAGGTAAATAAGTTCTGGGGACCGAGTGTGACTCATGGTATTATACTTAATAATAAGGTATTGTATACTTGAAATTTGCTAATAGATCTTAAGTATTCTCAGCACACACACACACACACACACACACACACACACACACACACACACACACACACACACACACACACACACACACACACAGGAATCATGTGAGGTGATGGATATGCTAATTAGCTTGATTGTGGTAGTCATTTTACAATATATATTTACATCAAACATCATTTAAAAACAAACATCATTTAAATATATATAATTTTTATTTGTCCATTTTACCTCAATAAAGCTGTAAACAAACAAATCAGAAAACAAAACAGAACAAAAAGCAATGCTCTAGAACTATGCTGTTTAATACAATAGCCACTAACCACATGTGGCTTTTTAAATTTAAATACTCACTTAAAATTACACAAAATCAAACATTCAGTTTTTCAGCCTCACTAACCACATTTCAAGTACTCAGTAGCCAGATGTGGCTACCATATAAGACAATGCAAATTATAGAATATTTCCATCATCACAGAAAATTCTCTTGGGCAACACTACTCTAAGAGATGGTAGAACAATGGTATGGAAGGGAGCTAGGCATCTGAAGGACTAATTGGGTAGAGCCATCTGCTGATCCATGCCTACTTCAAAAGGTTATATGAAAAAGAAATAAACTTATATCTCAAATCCCCCCAAAATATAAAGTCTCCGGCCAGTTTTTCAATACAGGAATGTCTTTCCCAATCACCTGTGAACCATCCATTTGAAATGTATTCATGAAGAAAGATAAACTCCTATCTCCCAGCTTCTTGGGAGGCTAGGATCCTAAAAAGCTCCAAGGTGTAAAACTACCCATTGTCATTGTAAGACTTGTGCACCGTGCACAAAACCCACACGTCGGGATGGCTCACCTCACAAAGACCATGAGACAGAGACCGCTGCAATCAAGCAAGAGGAGTTTATTCCAGCATGCTGGGGTCACTCAGTCTCCTGGACAGGAGCGACCCTGAGCTCTTAACACAAGCACTTTTTATACAGTTTTTTAGACAGACTTTGGCAACAGGATGAGTTGTTTACTGTTTACAGGTTATCAGAGGTGACCTTTGGATTTATTGGTGGGCTTTAGTGGGCTGGCACACTGATAAGGAATAGTGTATTTCCCAATCATTTATCATCCTTGTGGCCAGGTGGCCTCTAGATAAGGAACTGGTCAGTTCCTGGAACTGGGTGGTGATTACTCCCTTCCTGGAATTTAGCATGCCTGGGCCTGCCTTGACTTGCCTGGCCTCTGCATATCCCCTTAGAAGCTGCCTTACTTAATATGGCATTAGTTATGTTTTCTCGTTTTTATTAGTACAGAAGCAAATTGCACATGTTAAAGTTATATTTTTCTTTACATCATGAAGATAGGAGAAAATTCACTTTTACTCTGGGTAAGGCCAGTTAACACAGGTGGCCTGTGATTCTCCCTACCCCAGCTCTTAAAAATTTTTCAGCCCTTTGTTTTAGCAGAGTTAAATTCAGTCTGTCTCTTACTTCAGTAATCTTAAGATCCCCCCACCGTTGGTCCAGTGCAATTTTTGCTTTGATAATTTTAAGAAAAGTGGTAGATTTTCAGCTTGTCCCACTTTTTCTTGTTCTAAGGGTGTGAGAAATTATTTCCTAGCTCTTTCTACATAAGAGATGAAAGTGGGAATAATATATACTTTTAACAAAACTATCATATGACTAGACCTAATTGATAACGTGTATAGCACAAAAGAGAACGCAATATTTTTTCAAATGCAAATGAAGCATTCACCAAGACAGACTCATTGTGTGCAACAAATCACATCTCCACAAATTTAAAACTATAGAATATAATACAATGTGTGAGGACATGTCAAAAAGTGCATGGAAAGATTTATATTATCTTTTAATCTTATTTTTCACAAATTGTTTGAAGTACCCTCATATATCCTTGGATTAGAAAATAATTTACCTTGTAATTTTAAAAAATAATCTGGAAAATTCCCAAATACATAGAAATTAAGCAACCCCTATATAAATCAAAGGGTCAAGAGGACATCCTGGAACAATTTTAAAATATTTTGAACTGAATAAAAATAAAAGTTCAAAGCTCAAAATTTGTGAGAAAGAACTGTCAAAGAACAAAATTCCAGCAAATTTAGTTGAAGATCTCAATTGGCCTTATTGCGATTCTAGAATCGGGCAACACACTCCATAAAATAGAATAAGTGTTCCACTGAGCCAAGCAGAGGAGGTGATTTTATAGACAGAAAAAGGCTGAAGAAAGCAGAAACAAAGAACAAAAAGCACCTTGATCATTTCAAAGTTACTTTCCTTGTAAGGTGGGGACAAGAAGACAGAACGATAGAAACATAACATCAGGTTACTTCAGGCTATTTCTTTTGTGTAAGGATTAAAGCAGAGGGAACTTTACTATCATACTTGTTGAAGATTTAAACAGGCCTGTTACCATTCTCCTTACTTCTCGAAAGGTCAGACCACAGTCTAAGTGACATGGAACTTAGTAGGGGTGACTGTTTTGATTTTTAGTCTGGTATTTTGGGACCTAGTGCAGGAACTTAGTCCAAAACAATGGCCTTCTATAATTTTTATTTAACATAACCAAAACAGTGCTTAAATAGAAATTAATTCATTAAATGTTTACATTAAAAAATAAGAAAAGTCTCAAATAATAATCTAAGCCTCCAATGTATGACATTAGAAAAAGAACAAACTAAACCTGAAGCAAGTAGCAAAGCAAAATCCTGATTACTGTGATCCAAAGGACATTCTGAAAACTCATGAATTAGTAACACTTGTTTTTCTTAATTTTAATCATTTATTCACAGAAAAGTAATGCAAGCTAAGACCTATTTACATAATTAATTAGTTAGTGGTGTGAAAATAATTATATTTACTCTCCAGTCCATTTGCAAATGTCTGTTTATGAGAAATAGTGATGCTAAAATACTGCAGGCCACTCAACTGTGAATCTAGATTTCATTCACTGTCAAATGAGTCAACCTTTAGTCAATTTTATATTAGCCTCTGGGATATATAATAATAATGAGCTATTTGACTCCAAATATCAGTGTGTTTTTAATGATTGCTCTTAATGGGTATTTATTCAGTAAATTAATGTAGCATTTTATGTCCCTTATATATAAACATAGCCAATAGTAGTTTTCAATTTTGTAACAGCTTAATAATACAAGTGTTTCTTATTAATGTGTTCTAGACTCAAACTGTAAAGTAAGAAGAATATATTGTTAAGAAAATACAACAACACCAGTATGTTTATAAGCCAAGATCTCAAAGGCAGTAACATTGTGTTTTAATATTTCCTTACTTTGGGAAAAAGGTTGCAAGGGTGTTTGTTGAAATCATTCATGGTAAAGAAAAACTCCATACATTTTTAATCCTGTAATTGTATAGACCAAATCAAACATGATTAAATGAGACTGCAAATAAACATCATCTATAGTATTTTTCCCAGATAAAAATCTGAACTTAACTAAAACAATTGCATACATGTGGTTTATATAATGTCCTAAAAACAATATTTTTTCACAGTTTAAAGAAGGAACTGGGAAAAGTGTATGTGATAGAAAAAAAATGATGATTTAAGTTATAAGTTATTCTCTTAGTAAGTTAAGTAAGTAGGTAATTATAAATACCATTGTCTATTTATAAGATGCTCTCACTATACCAAGAATTTTTTTTTTTTTTTTAATTCTTATCATCAGAGAGGAGGAGTCAAAGTTGAGAGAAATCTGCACAAACAGACCTTGATAAAATAACTCTTATCTTCCTTTGGTCTCCCACATACATTTTAATTTACCACAAATTGTCACTCTTTGTTCAACCTAGTATATAAACACTTAGGCCTAGCCACATCTTTGGGTCTTCATTTATCTGGTGAGGACTCCCATGTACATATAAAAATTACTAAATAAAATGTGTGTGTTTTTCTCCTGCTGCTAGTCTGTTTTATGTTAGTCCCAGCTGGAAATTCAAAAGGGTAGAGTAAGAATTTTTACTTCGCCAACAGTGAATGAAAGAAACTGGTTTGGAGCAGAAGAATGGTCTCAGTCATGTAGGGCCAGCTTCAACATTTAACACAAATATTTTCCTGACTCTGTACTAACTCGTTGTTTCTTGAACAAGTATGTGCACAGAGGATTGAACACAAATATCACTTATCAAAAGTATGAAACTTCTTTGCTCTACTATAAAATGAAATGTTTAAACTGGATGCTTTCTGGAGTGTCTTTCTGTTCTCAGATTCTGTAATGTTTTGAATAACCAAACCATTTGAAGCCTACTTGTAGTCAGACAATTTAAATGATAGATCAAATCTTCAAAGTTGATAAGTGCCTCCTCTAAGGTAGGCACTTTTAGGCCACTAGCAAATGTTCTAGACCAAGATGCAAGATCAGTGCCTATTTTTTAGACTAATATTAGTTACTGAATATTAGTTTACAATCTATGCATTGACATGCTTTCATTCTCTCCTTGTATGGTCTTAGGTATCTCTGAATTTTCCATAGTAAAGGTCTCCTTAAGGCCTCCTCAAAACATTAGAGGAAAGAGATAGAAATACTGCTACCCAAATTAAATTAGCTTTTGGCTTTTCTATCATTACACCACACACACACACACACACACACACACACACACAAAGATATGTTTTTATTAGCTTTGGAGTATATGTTTGAGATGTTCAGACTTAAATCATAAATTATCTTACATAATCAAAATTAACTTTGGGGTCTTAGTGACTAGAACAATAGTGGGCAGCTCACTCTAAGTTGTACACAGGCATTTGCCTCTTTTCCCAAAGAGTTAGGAGGTACTGCAGCAGACCTCTATTAATGCAAATCAAAAAGGACATGACAAATACATTGAGCTAGTAAGCTCCTGAGAGTAACGTTTTTTAAATACTCAAAAAAACAAAGCTGCATTGGCAGAGGAAACAAGCAATTTCAAGTATGAACTCTAAGTTGAAAACCATGAGATATCTTTAAGGGCTGGCATGGATTTATGATAAAGCTAATTCTCAATGGGAAAACTGTACATTCCTTGGTTAGTAGCAGCAGTGATTTATTTATTTATCAATGGTTCCTCTGCTGAGGAAGGCAGAAAAGCACACAGAACACCTGTATAAGAATACCTGCCAAATTTTTAACTGGGAGAGGGAGAAACAAAATTCTTTTTACTTTGTATTCTTCCATATGGTTTGCAGTTTTTAATTAGGAAAATGTGTGACATTTGTGATTTCTTTGTTAATTCTACACACTTTTTGAAAACCTACTATGTATCATGCATTGTTCTAAGCTTTGGGAAAATCAAGTGAACAAACAAATAAATATACCTTCCTTCTCAGAGCTTACATCTTGGAAAATAATTCACAAAACAAAGAATAAGCTCATAGATGTAAAAAGCAGACATGTAAAAACTCAGCTCCTATAATAGTTCTCATTAATGATAACAACTAAATAATTGATTTTCTAATTAATTTTTTTATTTTGACTAATCTTTTATGATTTTTATAAAAATCTATGTATTTAATTATCAGAAAAATAATCATGTCATATTTTTATTTATTTTCCATAAGAATTAAATGATTCTTCATTAGTACAAAACTGCTAATTTTTATTTTGGGGTACTTGATTATATAATGCAAATTATTCCTTGATATTAAATACAAGGAATTAAATACAGTCTGATATTAAAAACAGCCAAGCTAATCTTCTGTTAATAGTTTTTTTCTACTGAAAATGTATAGCTTCAAACTAATTTAAGAAACATTTCATTTTTTCTTTTAAATTTTACACATTTAGAAATATGATTTAAGTTCTTCTTCAACAGCAAAACAGAATGAGGAATTCTAAAACAGTTTTATAGTTTATGACTTATAAGGCTGAAAAGTAGAGCAGAATTACTTATACAGAAAAAGAGATATGGAAAAGCAGAGAATCATTAAGTAATCTAAACACCAGGCTCTGCTTCTTCTCTGTGTACAGACATCACCAGGGTGGGTCTATAATCCCCTAAGATTTCCTGAACCTTCTCAGGACCATTTTACTCTCCAAATCAGGAGATACAGGTGAGATACAGCAGTTGGGTGTCATGCTGCCCAAATGTGCGGTATAGTATTGCATTAGATATTGCATTATTTTACTAGGTCTGACATAACAAAGTACCACAGACAGGATAGTTTAAGCAACAAGAATTTATTTTCTGACAGTTTTAGAGGCTGCAAGACCAAGATCAAGGTACCTGCGGAGTTGGTTTCCTCTGAGATCTCTCTTCCCGGCTTGCAGATGGCTGCACTCCTGCTGCCTTTGTGTACCTGCTCCCTGTTGTCTCTTCATGTGTCCTGATCTTTTCTTATAGGAACATCAGTCGGATTAGACTAGGGGCCACCCTAATGGCTTCATTTAACTTAATGAACTCTTGAAAGGCCCTATATCTAAACACAGTCACATTCCAAGATTCTGGGGCTTAGGGCTTCAGCATATAAATTTGGGATGACACAATTTGGTCTGTAACGGATTTCTTCTCTTCCTTCTTCTTCTCCTCCACTTTCCTAAGTAAACTTTTTGGTCTGGAGAGGCTGGTAAATGTATTATCTACATATTACTATATAGATAATCCCAATGTTAGTCTCTTAACTCAGAATCCACCCCATTTCCTATCAACCTATCTGAATCCTGAATTTGCCCAACCTTCAAGGTTTTGCTAGAATCTTGTTTCTTCCCAAAGGTATTCTGGGTCACTTTAGGTTCTGGCTTAGTAGTTTTTGAGGGTTAGAGGTATACAGATTTAAAAAGCATTTCAGAAGATCGTAATGGACTCCCCTAGACTTCTCACTGGACACTTCCTCATGTGCTGTTAGGTCTTGTGATATCTCCAGGTGATATTTTCACAGTTTTTAAAATCTTTTGTTACATATATTGTCATATTTGTTCCTTTCTCTTTAACTAGATCCTAAGATTGTGAGGAAAGGGTCTAACTACGTCTTACATTTCTTAGATTTTCTAGTATACTGCTGAATATTTTAAATTATGCATTCATTGCATTTTTAATGGGGGAAAAATGAATCAATTCCCTTTTAAAGTAGCTGAATGAATCTGTAAGTAGAAGCTTTTTTAAAGGTAATTTTTCTGTCTACCTAAACTTAGAATAAAAACAGACCATCACCCTCAGACCTCACCATATAACAAATCATATGTTATATTTTTAATTTTTAGATAAAGAAATATGGTGAGGTCAGTGAGTTATCAGCTATGCACCAAGTTCCAAATAGCCCTTTATTCTTGTCCCTTGAACAAATTTATGATTTCTATCACCTTTTGTGGTATTATTATCTATAGCATTAATCATTTTAGCAACTCTGACTTGTGCCTTAAAATAATTGTCTTATTGATATGGAAGAATATTCATCAAATATCAGTAATCTTATTCCTTTGCCAGCTACAGTTACATGCCATTAGCATGAAATACTTCATGCATTATAATGTATTTTATAAAGAAAAATTCTATCAACAAACAGTAAATTACTTTTTGTAGGAAAATGTTGAGACTGGGTTGAAATGATAAATTTCTTTATAAAAGAGAACAGCAAGGAAAATAGAGAATTATGATTTTTTTCAAAGCCTTCTAATGCTCTAGCAAATGAATCTCACTAAACCGTAAAATATCCCTGAATTAGAGCCTAGCTTCCTGGGAAATAAATAAAATGATTTCCTATAAAAGGGAAATCACTATACTAATCATTCTATACAGGGAGATCACTCACTTTTTACTTATGGAGTAGTACAAACCAGGACCTTTCTTTTTTTTTTTTTTTCCTGTAATAGGAGTATATTGGTCAGTGTCTACCAGAGAAAAGAGAAAGTACTACCAGGAATGAGAACAGAGGAAAATTGAATGTAGGGAATAAATTACATGAGTGTTAGAGGTTATAAAAACAACAGAGCAGAGTGGTAGCAGCGAGATTTTCAATAACAAGTACAGACCATTCCTTTTATTTCAGCTTTGAGGTATAATTAGCAAATCAAAATTGTTTATATTTAAGGTGTACAATGTGATGATTTGATATATGTCTACATGTGAAATGATTACCACTATCAAGCTCATTAACACATCCATCACCTTGCATTTTTCTTTTTGTTAGTGTGTATGGTAAGAACACTTAGATCTGTTCCCTTATCAAATTGCAAGTGTACAGTACAGTATAGGGTTATTAACGATAGTCACCATGCTTGCATTAGTCTGTTTTTGTTGCTTATAACAAAATTCCTGGAACTGCGTGATTTATAAAGAAAAACAATTCTTATTGCTTATAGTTTCTGAGGCTGGGAAGTCCAAAGTCCATCTGATGGTGGTGACAGTTACCCAGGGGTTCCACTTTGCAAGATCGTAGAACCAGAGAGAGAGACTTTCCTCTTCTTTTAAAGCCCTCAGAGCCATACTCATGACCACCATTATTAATCCATTCACTACTGCCCGGTTCTACAATCCAATCACTTCTTTAAGTCTCCACCTTACAATTACCATAATAGGATTTCCCACCATCTTAACAGTCACAGTGGGGGCTAAATTTCTAATTCATAAAACTTGGGGGACACAATCCAAGCTTCAAGGAGTTTTGGGGGGACATAATTCAATCAACCAAAATGCTATACATTAAATACTCAGAACTTAATCACCTTATAACTGAAACTGTACCTTTTGATCACCTTCTCCTCATTCCCACCCCCCAAGCCCTCGGTAACCACTATTTTACTTGGTGCTTCTATGAATTTGACCTTTACAGATTACACATATAAGTGAGATCATTAAGTATTTGTCTTTCTGTGTCTGGCTTATTTTACTTAGAAAAATGTTTATCCATGTTATTGCAAATGGCAGGATTTTCTTCTTTTTTTAAGGCTAGATAATATTCCATCATATACATATATCACATTTTCTTTATTCATATAGGTTGTTTCCAAATCTTGGCTATTGTGAATAATGCTGCAATGACTATCTGGGTGCAAATATCTCTTTGAGGTAGTAATTTTATCCCCTTTGAATATATATATACCCAGAAATAGGATTGCTGGACCACTCCTAGTCTGGAAAAAAGAAAGGGAGAAGGGCTTGGTATTGCCAGAGCCCAGGGTTTGGAGCATGTGATTGGAACTGGAACTAGGGCCGGCCTAACCAGAGGGAGCAAGACCCATAGAGGGATGTAAGGGCTTCTGAAAAAGCCTCCCAAGGAAGAGAGGGAAGAGAAAAATGTCCTGCCTCTTTTCTTGCACTTTTAGGCCTACAAGCTCTTTCTGGTGATTCCCATTAGCTGAACCAGCCATAAAAGACGGCATTAGAGCCTGGGAAATGCGGCCTTCAGGTTTCAGCATCGTTGTGGTAGAGTAGAGCAGGGGGTGGAAGAAGAACAGATGTGAGAGCTAACATGCCCAGGCACGGTGCCATGGATATCAGTTCCTACCATGTTTTGAAAATGAGTACAAATGGGTACAAAGGCATTGCAGAGTTGCTGGATAGCAGTTTGCTTCTGCTAGTCCTCACAACTAGGCCTAGGACTCCCTTCTAAATAGCAGTCTTCACTGTGGGTACAGCTTACTTGACTGTTATGGTAGACATCTTTGATGCATTTATTCAGATTTAATAATGTCAAACAGAAGGCATTTTTGGCACTTAGTTCTGTACTGTTCTTTATTTACATAAACTCATTTAAATTTTGAATAAACACAAAAATAATGCATTGTTAACACCGTTTTATAGGTGAAGGTAAAGTCTGGCCGGCTAAAAAGGTAGCATGTCTAGAATTCATTTTTTGTTTGCTTTTCTGTCATTTTAGTTTCCTTATCCAACTTATATATTCTTCAAGGGGAAAGATATTACTTTTTATTACTCCCAGAATGCTTAGAGTCTTGTGTATAGTACAAAATCCTCTCCATTTTGTTGTTAAGCAATTTAGACTATTGAAAATGTAGCATATCCTAAAATTGCTTTGACCCACTAGTTTTTTGGGGGGTTGTTGGTTTGTTTAATTTTTTTTCATTGAAAGGTATTTATTATACGCATTTCTGGGTAACAAGTTATATTTCAATATGTGTATATAATGTGTACTGATCAAATCAGTGTAGCTAGCAAATTCATCATTGGAAAAATGTATCATTTCACTGTAATGAGAACATTTAAGCTCCTCTCTTCTAGTCATTTGAGAACATACAGTTAATTATTAATTATAGAAACATAGCATTACTGTACAATACTAGAGCTTTTTTTTTTTTTCCATCTAGCTGTAATTTTGTGTTCATAGTAACAGGTTAGTTAATGGACCCACTCATTTTTAATATTTATTTTTTATTCATTATATAAAATCTGTTAGAAAACTGATATATAAAACATAACAGAGCTGACCCTATTCCCCTGGATATTCTCTGCGTCCTAGGGTTTCACAGAACATACTGTAACAATCACTAATCTAACTAAATTTATTGAGTAACTCAAGTGGAAACTGAGGCCTACAGATTTGGAGAGCCAAATACACAAGGTCACTCAGGCTAATATTGGCAAAATGGGAGCATAATCTAAATGTTTGACTCTCACTTCAGTGCATGATTTGTTATTCTTGTTGTTTGATTAAATTTCTAAAGCGTATTATAATCCAATTAGCTAATTGGCATTTTTTTAAAATTTTATTTTACTTTATCAATATACAATGTGGTTGATTGATTATTGTGGTCCATTACCGAAACCTCCCTCCTCTGGCCCACACCCCCCTGCCTCCCAACAACCTCATATCTGTTCGCTTGTCGTAATAACTTCAAGGATTTGTAACTGTTCTCCTTCTTCCCTCCCCCTCAAATTTAATTATGTACTTATTTATTTATTTTTAGCTCCCACAAATAAGTGAGAATGTGGTATTTCTCTTCCTGTGCCTGACTCATTTCACTTAATATAATTGTCTTTAGGTCCATCCGTGTCGTTGCAAATGGCAGTATTTCATTCTTTTTCATAGCAGAGTAGTATTCCATTGTGTAGATATATCACTTTTTCCATATCCACTCATCTGATGATGGACATTTGGGCTGGTTCCAACTCTTAACTATTGTATATAGTGCTGCAGTGAACACTGGAGAACAGATAAAACCTTGACTTGATGATTTCCATTCTTCTGGGTATATTCCCAGCAGTGGGATAGCTGGGTCATATGGTAGAAATATCTGCAATTGTTTGAGAACCTCCGTACCATTTTCCAGAGAGGCTGCACCATTTTGCACTCCCGCCAACAGTGTATGAGAGTTCCTTTCCCTCCGCAACCTCACCAGCTTTTATCATTCACAGTCTTTTGGATATTAGCCATCCCAACCGTGATGAGATGGTATCTCAGTATGGTTTCGATTTGCATTTCCCAAATGCTGAGTGATGTTGAGCATTTTTTCATGTGTCTGTTGGCCATTTGTATATCTTACTTAGAGAAATGCCTACTTTGCTCTTTTGCCCATTATTTAATTGGGTTGCTTGTTTTTTTCTTGTAAAGTTGAGTTCCTTGTATATTCTGGATATTAATCCTTTGTCAGATGTATATTTTGCAAATATTTTCTCCCACTCTTTTGGTTGTCTTTTAACTCTGTTAATTGCTTCTTTTGCTGTGCAGAAGCTTTTTAGCTTGATATAACCCCATTTGTTTAATTTTCCTTTGGTTGCCTTGCTTTTGGGGTCATATTCATGAACTCTGTGCCCAGTCCTACTTCCTGGAGTGTTTTTCCTGTTTTCTTTAAGAAATTTTATTGTTTCAGGGTGTATATTTAATTATTTAATCCATTTTGAGGTGATTTGGGTATATGGTGAGAGATATGGGTCTAATTTCATTCTCCTGCATATGGATATCCAGTTATCCCAGCACCATTTCCTGAAGAGGCAGTCTCTTCCCCAGGGTACAGGCTTGGTGCCTTTGTCAAAGATCAGATGTCTGTAGGTGTGTGGGTTGATTTCTGGATTCTCTATTCTATTCCATCGATCCTTGTGTCTGTTTTTATACCAGCACCATGCTGTTTTGGTTATTACAGCTTTATAATATAGTTTGAAGTCAGTTAGTGTTATGCCGCCAGCTTTATTTTTCTTGGCTCAGAATTGTTTTGGCTTTGTGTGGTCTTTTGTTATTCCATATAAGTGTCTGGATAGTTTTTTCTATTTCTGAGAAAAATGTCATTGGAATTTTGATGGAGATTGCATTGAATTTGTATATCACTTTGGGTAGTATGGACATTTTCACAATGTTAATTCTTCCAATCCAAGAGCATGGGATATATTCCTATCTTCTTCTGTCTTATTTAATTTCTCTCAACAGTGGTTTGTATTTCTCATTATAGATTTTTCACATCCTTGGTTAACTCTATTTCTAAGTATTTTATTTTTTTGGTGGCTATTGTAAATGGGCAAGCTTTCTTGATTTCCCTTTCTGTATGTTCACTGTTGGAGAATAGAAATGATACTGATTTCTGTGTGTTGATTTTGTATCCTGCAACTTTGCTGAAATCATTTATCAACTCCAAGAGTTTTTTTGTAGAGTCTTTAGGCTGTTTGATATATAGGATCATGCCATCTGCAAACAGGGACAGTTTGACTTCATCTTTTCCAATCTGGATGCCCTTAATTTCCTTCTCTTCTCTGATTGCTCTGGCTAGTACTTCCAACACTATGTTGAATAGGAGTGGTGAGAGTGGACCTCCTTGCCTCACTCCTGTTCTGAAGGGAAAAGCTGAAAGTCGATAATGTTGGTAGTGGGTTTACCATATATGGCTTTAATTATGTTGAGATACTTTCCTTCTATTCCTAACTTGTAGGGAGTCTTTATTGTGAACAAGTGTTGAATTTTGTCAAATATTTTTTCAGTGTCTATCGAGATGATCATATGATCCTTGTGTTTGATTTTATTGATGTGGTGTATCACATTTATTGATTTGTGTATGTTGAACCAACCTTGCATCCCTGGGATGAATACCACTTGATCTTGGGGTGTAATTTTGCAAATGTGTTGCTGTATTCTGTTAGCTAGTATTTTATAGAGGAATTTTGCATCTATATTCATCGAGGATATAGGCCTGTAGTTTTCTTTTTTTCTTTTGTATCTTTATCTGGTTTTGGTATCAGGATGATGTTTGCTTCATAGAATGAGTTTGGGACAATTGCCTCTGTTTCAATCTTTTGGAATAGTTTGTAGAGAATTGGTGTCAATTCCTCTTTCCATCTGCTAACTTTGGGTTTGGATTGTTCTTGTTTTTCTAATTCTTTAAGGTAAAGTACTAGGTTGTTTACTTGCCATCTTTCCATTCTTCTGAGTAAGCATTTAATGTGATAAACTTCCCCCTTAGTACTGCTTTTGCAGTATCCCACAGGTTTTGGTATGCTGTATCATTGCTTTCATCAGTTTCAAGAAATTTTTTGATTTCCTGTTTGATTTCTTCTTGGACCCATATGTCGTTAAGTAGAACGCTATTTAATTTAGATGTGTTTGTATATTTTCCCGAATTTCAATTGTTATTGATTTCTAATTTTAATCCATTTTGATCTGAAAAAATACATGGGATAATTCCAATTTTTTTGAATTTGTTGAGACTTGATTTGTGACCTAATATGTGATCTATCCTGGAGAATGATACATATGCTGATGAGAAGAATGAATATTCTGAGGTTGTTGGATGGAATGTTCTATAGATATCTGCCAAGTCCAATTGGTCTATAGTTTTGTTTCAATCTTGTGTTTCTCTGCTGATTCTTTGTCTAGATGATCTGTCCAATATTGGTAGTGCAGTGTTCTGGTCCACTGCTATTATGGTATTAGTCTCTATCTCCTTCTTTAGATCTAATAGAGTTTGCTTTATAAATCTGGCTGCTCCAACACTGTGTATGTATATATTTATGATTGTTAGGTCTTCTTGATGGATAAATCATTTTATCATTATGTAGTGGCTCTCTTTATCTCTTTTTATGGTTTTTAGTTTAAAGTCTATTTTATCAGATATAAGAATAGCTACTCTAGCTTGTTTTTCATTTCTATTTGCATGGTATATCTTTTTCCATCCTTTCACTCTTAGTCTATGTGTGTCTTTACAGGTGAGGTGAGTCTCTTGAAGGCAGCATATAGTTGGGTCCACCTTTTTAATCTAGTCAGTTAGTCTGTTTCTTTTGAGTGGGGAATTTAATCTTTTTACCTTAAGATTTGTTATTGAAAAGTGTTGATTTACTCCTAGCATTTTATTGATTTTTGTTTGGATGTCTTAAGCGTCTTTTGTTCCTTATTTTCTGATTTACTGTTTGTCTTCTGTATATAATGGTTTCTTGGATTGTAGATAAACTTTTCTTTCTTTCTCTTCATCATTAGCATTTTTATTTTACTAGTGGGTTTTGATTTTTCTTGAGTTTTTATGGCAGTAGTAGTTATTTTTCAGGTACCAAACCCAGTACTCCCTTGAGAATTTCTTATAAGGGTAGTCATGTGATAGTGAACTCTTGCAGTTTTTGTTTGTCTGAGAAATATATTATTTGCCCTTCATTTCAGAAGGATAGCTTTGCTGGGTAAAGTATTCTTGGGTGGTAATCTCTGTCTTTTAGTATTTTGAATATATCATCCCATTCTTTTCTGGCTTTAGGGTTTGTGATGAAAAGTCTGATGCTAGTTTGATTGGGGGTCCCTGATAGTTGACTTAATGCTTCTCTCTTGCAGCTTTTAAGGTTCTCTCTTTGTCTTTGAGTTTACCAATTTGACTATAACATGTCTTGGAGAAGACCTTTTTGGGTTGAATACATTTGGGGATCTTCGAGCTTCCTAAATCTGAAGATCTCTGTCTTTTCCTATACCTGGGAAGTTTTCTGCCACTATTTTGTTGAATATGTTTTCAACGCAATCTCCTTTTTCCTTCCTTCCTGGAATATCCATGACTCAGATATTTGAGTTCTTAAGGTTGTCTTATATCTTTCTTAGATTTTCTTCAATGTTTTTATTTCTTTTTTCTTTTTCTTCTTCTTTTTTTTTTTTGGTCTGCCTGTGTTATTTCAAACAGTCCATCTTCAAGGTCAGAAGTTCTCTCTTCTGCTTCTGCAAGCTTGCTGGTTAAACTCTCCATTGTGTTTTTTATTTTTTTCAATGAATTCTTCAACTCAGCAAGCTCTGCTACATTCTTTTTCAGGGCATTGATTTTCTTGTACATTTCTTCTTTCGGGTCCTGTATACTTTTCCTCATTCCATCGTGTTCTCTAGCTGAGTTTTCTTACATCTCATTTACTTTCCTTAGAATTATCACTTGAAATTCCCTGTCAGTCATTTCTAAGGGCTTCTTGTTCTATAAGATCTAAAGCTTGAGAGTTATTACCCTTTGGTCACGTACTTTCTTGATTTTTCATATTTCTGGTATCTTTCCTTTGGTGTTTAGTAATTGTGGCAAGGGATTTCACAGTCCACTCGTTCGACACTATTGTCTGGCTAGGATCCTGCTGGGACTGCCAATTTGCCATGGCTGCCTCAGTGCCTGTGGGTGGAAGTTTTGGGCATCTCTGGGCCATGGTGATTGGATTGGGCTGGGAGTACAGCAGCAGTACCTACCTGTTCCCACGTGGGTGCCTTGGGATGCATGGTCGCTGTGGGTCTCAGGACTCTCTGGGGGTGCCTCTCTGGTTTGCGTGCACTCTCCCGGGGTAGGGATGTGGTCTGGCAGTGGCAGTGCCTACCTGCTCAGTGGCACTTTCACCTCAGGACATATAGTCACTGCAGATCTCAGGCCTCTCCGTGGGTGCCTCTCTGGTTGGCATATACTCTCCCAGGGTGGGGGTGGTGTCTGAGCCACAGTTCCCACTGTTTAATGCAACATAGTGACTCCTCAGAATAAAGACTACATCTCCCAGTCTATCTTCCAGGTAGGTGTGGCTATTTGTCTCACTAATTGGCATTTAATGGAACTTAATTAATTTCTGATTAAAAATGATTCTAAATCTTAAAAGAAGAAATTAAGTAGAAATTAAAATCAGATAACCACACATATTGTTTTGGGTTTGTTTGTCTTTTTAATATATCTAGCTACCCAGTTAACTCCCAAGTTTAAAGGTGTGACCTTGTAAGCTAATATGAAATCAGTGTGGTAGGCTAAATAATGCATTTAGGAAGATGTCCGTATACTAATCCTGGGAAACGGGAAACTCCAAATATTTTACCTTTTTTTTTTTTTTTTTTTTTTTTGTCTTTTTCGTGACCTGCACTCAGCCAGTGAGTGCACCAGCCATTCCCATATAGGATCCGAACCTGCGGCGGGAGCGTCGCCGCGCTCCCAGCGCGCACTCTCCCGAGTGCGCCACGGGCTCGGCCCCAAATATTTTACCTTATATGATTTGTTTATTAGAGAAGAACTCTAGCTAACCTTGCTAATTTTTATCTAGAAGGGCTGTATCTGTTGGTATTTCCTCCTGGAATAAAATGAAAAATGTTCCTCAAGAGGGGGATGATGGGTACAGAATTCCCTAAATCTTGTCTTATGAATTTTTGTATAGTCTTGATATTTGAAGGACACCTTGGCTGCACATAAAATCCTTAGTTCACACTTTCTTTTATTGAGCTTCATAAAAATGCCGCTCTCTTTCTGCTTTGCTTTGCATGTTGGCTTTGAGCAGTTTTTTGCTACTCAAATTTTTTTCATCGCCATGAGTTATTTGATCTTTTTGCCTGAAGGCCTGGAGAATTTTATCTTCAACTATAAAATTAAATAGTTTTACTAAAATATGTTTCAGAGATGATTATTATGAGATGATTTCTTCAAGTAGCTGGTAGTCCCTTTCAATATATAGATTCTGGCATTGTTCAACTTATTGAATGTTTTCTTGGATTATATTTTTAAATATGGGCTCTGTTCTCCTGTTTTAATTTTATTCTTCAGAGATTCTACCAATAATAATGTCACCCTTTCTTTGCCTGGCTAATATTTCTGCTATGTTCTCTATGACCAACTTTGTTTATTTATATCATTCTCATTCTTCTGGTTGATTTCCTGTCTTTATCTAATTTTTTTTTATTAAATTTCATTTGAGTCTATTCTCCCTTAGGTACCTTGTAATTTATTCCTCATTTCTGATTTTTCTTTTCTTTTCTTTCCTGAGTTCAATTGTCATTCTTTATTGCTGTGGTTTGAATGTGTCCCCCAAATTTCTTGTGCTGGGAATTTAATTCCCAAATTCATATGTTGATGGCATTTGGAGGTGGAGCCTCTCTGAGAGCCAATTAGGATTACATAAGTCATCAGGGTGAGGCTGCCATGATGGGACTGGTGGCCTTATAAGATGAGGAACAGGGACTTTAGCTGACATGCATGCTCTTGCCCTCTCGCCATGTCCTCCACCATGTTGTGAAGCAGTAAGAAGGCCCTCACCAGATATGGCCCTTTGACCTTGGACTTCCAGCCTCCAGAACTGTAAGAAATAAATTTCTTTCTTTATAAATTACCCAGTCTCAGGTATTCAGCTATAGCAATAAAAAATAAGCTAAGACATTTACATTGTATAGTTTTTGAATTTCTGATTCAAGGTAGTTTTTTGTATCCACAAATACTTGTCTGAGCATGTATCATTCTGTTTTGAATATTGAATTATAATTTTCTTTTTCCTCAGTGATGTCTTTCCTCATTTGATATGTGTGAACTTTTATTTCCTAAGTTCGTGCATAGGTCTGTGTGAACTTGACATTACTTTTGTTCACTTTGATAGTATTGGAGTGTTTTACAATATCAATGACTTAATGGTATTTTCCTCCCTCAGTTTTGCAAAGTTCATGAATTCTGGTGGTTTTTCATTTAACTGCTTGTTTTGATTCTGGAGTGAGTCCTCCAATCCTGCAGTTGAGATTTGTATTTATCCTCTGTTCTTTTTCTCTTAACCATCCAATGGTGGTGGCTTCTCCTTTTGCTTTTTGTCATTGCTGTTTTGTTTATTTGATTGTTTATGCCTCTGCAGAAGCTGTGTTTTGAAAAACCCTCCTATCAATCACATCTGCCTATTTGTATGCCAAAGTATGCCCATCACACATTTTGAATTCATTTCCCTGTAGTTCATGCTCTGATCTGCTACCTGGATATTTTTTAGTACTTTTAGACTAAGGGTGGGCTTATAATTTCTGGGCAAGTCTCTCTTTTTCTATTTCTTTTCTCAACTTCTCTTGCACTTCTTACTTACTATGCATCCCAACTTTTCCCTCATGTGGCTTTAATTTAATCTTTCTTCCATTCTCCAGTTTCTGTATTACAAACCACTCTGAAAGACGTATTTACTGTGGAGTGTGGAGAGAAGTTGAGCAGGCAGTTCTCAAATTCTCTAGCAGGCAGGGAAGTTGAAGAAGAATGTAAAAAACACTTATACAAAAAATATTTTATATGGTATTTATGCACATACATACATGATACAAGTTTGGATTATACCACAATCAGAATCATAAATGTTTTCTCGTATCACTCAATGTTTCTGAATAAAAGATTGTTTTCCTTTAAATATATGCTACATGATGAAAGCAATTTATGAACAGTAGGTTATAATGCAGCCAGAAAAAATCAATCAGAACTTTTCACACTGATATAGAAGCATATTTGTCTGTATTAAATATGTAAATAAAATATATACTTATCATAAATATCCAAACCATGTAAAGTAAATCATTAGAAACAGATATCTTCATACATCTTCCTTTTCCCAGATTTAATCTTTCTAAAGAAACTTAGAATTAAGAAACACAATTAATATGTATTAGGTACATATTATTCTTAAAATGGCTAATTCCAGAAGGAAAATATTGTGAATATATGTTGCTTTGAATACACATTGATAAAATTCATTTGCTTATAAATTTGCATTCTATTTTAACATGAGATGTGCTAGTTATCTATCTCTCAGTTTTATCACTATTCTGTTTTACTCTGTGCCATAGGAAAGATGGAGGCTAATAAAGTACATTACCTGTACTCATTTGAAAATTGGCTTCAAGTTAGAGTCTTCCAATGAGAATCACTGGCAAGATACTGCATATAGGAGAGGAAGACATGAATCATTTCTTTTTTGTCTCTGGAAGCAGTTATGAAAATGGTAGCCAAGTGTGGACTCCGAGGCTCTTGTTCAGGCAGCATGACTTTAACAGAAGAGTAGAAGCTGTGCTGTAGCATTCTCAACAGCACACTCTCTGGGTTTCTCTTTATAGCAGGAGCAAGTGATTGCAGCTTACTGAGAAGCACTGCCATAATGGCAAGTAGTAGCAATGTGTCTGAAAGCAGGGCTCCTGCTATATTGCAAAGAGGCAGCTGCTGGTGCTTCCAATAGCAGCTTCACCAGCGGCTGATACAACATTAACCTCTGGGTAATGCCACCTTCAGTTTTGCTTCTCTTATAATATAGAGAGGTAGCAGCTTTCCAATGTCATTAATCTCTCTATAAACTCACCTTCTCCTATTCAGATCTGCAGCTGCTCTATCACTTTCTTTTTCTAAAAATGTGCATTCTCTCTGTGAAAATTCATAGAATTGTTTTTATTTTCTGGCAGCATAGATACCAAATTGATATATATATATGTGTGTGTGTGATACATATATCATATATATGACAAAAAGTTCACATATGTGGCAATATTTGTTCAAGATATTCTCTATAAATAGATAATGGCTTTATCCCAATTTTTCTTCTACATAAAAAATGTTCAGATGAATATACTTAAAAATAAATACTCATCTGATTATGTCCTTAGAATAAACTCAAGGAAATGAGTGATTGAGCAATAATATACAAGTATATATATACTTTTATGTATGCTGTTATATATTCTGCCCAAAATGCTGAAACATTTCTCTCCCCCCAATGTAGGATACCAATACTGAGTGATGCAATATTGTTGTTTTCAAGCTGCAATATTTCAAAAAACTAAAATTATGGCTGATTGATCTATTAGGAAAACTGTGATATTTTACAAATTATAACTTAAAGATTTAAGGTTTAAACTATTTTATACAGCCAAGGCTTATTTTCTTTTTTCTTTCCTTCTTGTTTTTTTTCCTGTGTAATAAAATATGAACTTCAGGCAGAAAAGTTTCATTTTCTATAGGCTCTCCCTGCTTAAATTGGTTAAGTTTATTTTAGGCAGTCAGGCTTATAAACTTCCAGAATAGCTGGAGAATAGCAACCCAGCACTCTTGTATAAAATACTTTGAATGTTTACTCTGAAAATTTCCACATATTTTCACTTCAGGGTGAAATTAGCATGTCAGTAATTTTGTCATCCTTAAACTCTAACAGTTCCCTTTTTAAAGTAGTTAGGTCCAAACAACTAAATAAGTACTTATGTCTTAACCACTAAGCATATGTTGGTCACTGCACAACTTTTCAAATCTGGGAATCACATTAGACATCACGGCCTCATTTCCTATCCCACATAGATTTTTCACTTACTTGAGTTTTTATCAAGCGAATCACTGAAAACCCACTTTGCAAATATGTGTCACTATCAAAAGTAATCTAATACTGAAAATATGAACTAATTGAGCTAGTGGTTTATGCTATGGTCAACAGAGGTAATTTCCCTTAACAATGTAAAATACTCTGGAGCACACAGTGACTTTGCTAAGGTTTTCCCAGATACCTTGACTCATGGTTAGAGAACCTCAAGTTTTGAGTCTTTTTGTTTCTAGTTTTTGTATTTTCCTGCAGCCTGAAGAAGCTAAATGTCATTGTTATGCCTGATGTCATAAAGTGATTTGCTCAGTTTGGAGTGAGGTTACTACCATTATGAGAAAAGCTCCCTTCAGAGCAGGAATTTCTTTCTGCATTTATTTTAGAATCATCCTTTAGATAAATATGTCTGTTAAATAGGCTTTGTTCCCATTATATTTTAATAGCTTTAAATCTCAATTTCCCTTTAAATGCTAATGGTTCTGTGATTTCTGCTCTATATTTCATTGAGATGCACATTTTATATTTCTATATCTTTTTGTTTGCTTAAAAACCTAAAACTTTCAACATTCTTTTCTTTAATTATTGAATTATTTTTAAATAATGGAACAGACATTTTCATGCTTTCTTAAGAGTGTCAATTGGATTGGAAAAGGCCTTCATGTAAGCACATTGCCTACGAATCTTCTTTACTTGGTTGAGTGTCTTTTGAAGAAATTTGGGATACAATGTTTTAGTCAATATCATGCTTTCTAAGTTTCGAACATCAAGAAAATTCATGATCACAGATTATACGAAGATATAGAATGACTTCTTGATTCTTTGGTTTCCATTTTCCTTACTTACAGGGAGGGGTGCTTATGCAGACTTTGTGTTATCTAAGTATACATAACCAGAGAGACTTTGGAGTCTTGATTTTAAAATAACGTTTTATGCCTTACAAGTTGTATGAGTTTCTTTAGAATGCTATAACATCGTACCCAAAACTGGATGACTTAAAACAACAGAAATTTATTGTCTCATAGTTTCTGAGTCTAGAAGTCCAAAATCAAGGTGTCAGTAGGGGCCATGATCTCTCTGAAGCATGTAGCAGAATCCTTTCTTAACTATTATACCTTCTGGTTTTTTGCTGGCCATTTGTTGTTCCTTGGCTTGCAGCTGCATAACTCCAATCTCTGCTTTTGTTGTCATGTGGTGTTCTTCCTGTGAGTCTTTATCTTCCATGGCCATCATCTTATAAGGATACCAATCGTATTGAATTAGGGGCCCACGCTACTTTTATGATCTCATTTTAGCATAGATATTTAAATCTGCAATGACCCTATTTCTAAACAGGTCACATTCTGAAGTACCGGGAGCTAGGACTTCAACATATCCTTTTGGGAACACAGTTAAACCCAGAAAACCACTGACTGAGTTTTTAAGACCTTGGGTATGTTGTTTAAACCTTCATAGCATAGAATAGCACTTCTGAGAAACATCTCCTTCCTAAAATCATGTATTTATTGCTCCATACTAGCCTCTGAGTACATTTGATAAGTGCTTTTAGAAATGCTTAAAATTTTATGTTATGTAGTTATAAGAACAGATATCATCTCAAATTCCAGTTACATGAAAAACCTAGAAATAAACACCAGAGAGATGTATTCAGAATTTGAAAAATTGAGAAAAAATGTGTGTCAGTAGCATACAGAATAGAAAAGTTGTGATGGGAACATTAAGGGGTTAATCTTATCCACTTCTTTGATCCCAGCAGCTGACTTTGTCTTTAGAATAAGCTACCCTTACATAACATATTGTTCTCTTAACCGTTGGCTTTCTTCTGACATCAAAAATTGCAGGAACATCAAAAAGTGTGAAAAGGAGGAAGAGAGAATATTGAAGTTGTGGCAAAAAATAACTGTACTACATCAATTATTTCATATGCTTAGTAAAGCATAAACTGAATTAAAACTGAAAATGAATTTTATAATACTCCAATATTCCAAACTCTAAATCAATGGAATTAGCTCTAAATTCATTTAAGTATTTTGAATACTTTTTTGAGTACTTCTTTAGTTATCTGTCAACCAATCATTCTGCACTTAACAATATTTGTTTATGTTTTTGTTTGTTTTTAATTAACACACAATCATTGTACTTATGAGGTTCTCATATTTTAAAGCAATTTTTCAATGATGGTGTATATGAAACACTTAGAAAATGTAAACAAGACTTTAAGTGGTTCATGTTAAGCTTATTATCTAATATTGGGTGTCTTCGTAGGTGCATGCTTCCATAACAAAATACCATAGACTGTGTGGCTTAATAAATAACCAAAATGTATTTCTTACAGTTCTAGAGGTTAGGAAGTCTAAGATCAAGATGCCAGCAGATTTGGTGTCTGGTGAAGTCTCACTCTCTGGTTCACAGATGGCTGTTTTTCTTGTCTCACATTAAAACATTCTCTATGAGTAAGTAGCTCAATGTAACATTCTTCAAAATCTTTGAAATTCACCAACAATCTAAAGTTTACGAAGTAGGTGACTGATAAATTATGCGACACATACAATGGAATAATATTCATTCAGTGTAGGTGATAATGTAGATACATATGTATAACATAAAAAAACACATAGTTGAAAAAAGATGTGTCAAAACCATAATGCATCTATTGTTCTTAGTACACACACATTCATATTAAAGATTTTCAAATACATTTGCCCACTATAATTATCTAACTTATCTAGGTGATAAGATTGTGGGCATTATAAATTTTCTTCCTTTGTCTCATCTTTGAATTACAGTTATGTATCAGAAAAATGTAAGAAGCTCACATGCTCCACGTTGATTATAATGCCTATGTGTTGGCCTGGCTTTAAAGTGCAGAGCTGTGAGAAACAATCTAAGATGTGTAGCATAATATTTTTTATATGCAGTTGAATCTGGTCAGGAATGAATAGAATTAAAAGTGTCTCCTCATTGGTAGAATGAAATGAAAAAAATCTATGTATCAGGAAGTTGTTACAATGATTAAACAAAAAAATATTTTCTAATGTACTTTGTAAGCAAATGTTAGATCAAAATTTTTTGATCTGTTTACATCTGGCTGAGAAGGAAGTAATACATTAAATCAGCCCCTTACAAGTCAGAAACAAGTGTAAATCACTGTATTGATTAGTTTTAAGACAACACTCCCCCCAAACCAGAAAAAAACATAATACAAGTGATGTAATAATTAGCAGTATAAAAGTGAATGACTTGGGCCAGAGAGAATCAGATTTAAGCCTCTAACATCTCTGTCTTTTTAAGCTCTCACAGCTCTTTCTTTTTCTCATAAATCTTTTTCCCCTTTTAATCTGACAAGATGTTATAGCATTCAAAGGGAATTATAGTAAAAATTTAAAGGCAAAACCAAACCAAATAGAAAAAGAAAGCCATAAAAATGGGTATACAATGTATATTTATATCTTTCCATCTATCTATGAGTAGATAGATATAGAGATAGAGATAGGAAATAAAGACAGAAGTAGAGATAAAGTTTGGTTATAGACTGTTTTGTCTTTCATATACATGACATTTTCTTTTTTCACAATAGCTCTTCCAGCTGTTTCTTGTGTATTTTTAATGCAATCAACCAGTCAGTTTTATCATATTAACTAGGCTTAATGAAATGCATACTCTTGCCCCAAATTGTCACATTTTATTACCATTTGGAAGTCATTTTTCTAATGAAAATATCTTTTAATGGCCAAGGCCATCATTCCTAGAAATTAACATAATTTCCCTCCAGTGACCAATAGTGGTCATTTATTTTCAATTTTCTTGTGTTTTTCTTCCATTTTCTTCCTTTCCTTCTTCCTTCTTCCTTCCTTCCTTTTCTGTACTTTGTTTTCTTGCTTTTGTTTGTTTCTGGTAAGGGGACATTCATTTCCTTTGCACAGCTGATATGACCATTAATGAAATAGTATGTGAACACTTGCTTTTGTGAAACCAACACTGAGCAACATGCAGACTGGTAAGAAGAATTCATTTGAAACTACAGGAGGGGCTGCAGTTCATCTCACTAACCATCTTTTTCCTAAACTTTCCTCAGAAGAAGTCCACAATAACTAACAAGGATTTGCTCTGTATCTATGCTGAGAAATAGGTCTATATGGTATGGTCTCCTGGAAAATGCAGTTTCCCCCAGTTGAATCCTATGTGGATCTAACACAATGTTTGCATTAAGGCCACTCTTCTCTCAGGCTGTCCCCAGTCAATGACTGAACATGATGGGGGTAGCTTAGGACAATTCCTGTTAGATACTGGACTATTTTAACACGTAACTCAGTTTGAGGACTCCCCATCTGCCTAACTGAAATTGCTCGGAACTGCACTACAGCACTTCCTGGACAATCTATTTTTGCTTTCTCTCTCTTTTCATAGTGTCAGGTCTGCATCAACCCTGAAGTCTCTCCATTCTATTTCTGCTTCTTCTGTACTTTTCTGGCATTCCTCCTACCCAGTAAATATCTTGTATATCTCACACCATCTTATCCATTTCTTGAAGAAACTGAATTTGCACATTCCTCAATTTAATTATAAGATTTTATAGTGCAGGAAAAGTATGCTTTCTTTGTGTCTTCGTTATATACCCAATGCTTCTTTACTTCAATTCCAGATAACATTATGAAAGTGAACTATTATTCACATAAGAAATTTCTTCCTGCAACATTTATAATGTATTCTAGTTAGCTTAAAGGATCATTGGATTTTCCATATGTCAATTTACTTAAAGGAAAAATATTTTTAATCTCAAATTTCAGCATCCAAATTATTGATGTAGTTGTCAGCATTACTCTGAAATGGCCAGTAACGGGCACTAAAGTTATACTGACTCCTAGTAAAATTCTTATATCAATGCACTTTTTTTATTTAAGTATGAGGCAAATATGGAATTTTATGTTATCAAAAATATTAATGCTTTCAAGATCTGTATCCCAAAAAGTAAAAAATAGTCATTCTCTATCTCCGTAGATGTGCCTTACTGCTCAAACTTTTTGAGATTTTATTATGTAGCACAATAAATAAGACCAGAAGGAAATTTCAAATCGATACTTATTGTCATAGAATTTTTAGGATATAAGTAAACTTGAATGAATAATAAAATTGGATCTTTTCTCCCTCAATAACCCTGTGACTGAGAAGGCACATAAGAATACCAGAGCTCTTTAGTTTAGTTTTAGGTTTTAGAGTGTTTGTGTGAGAAAATGAAGGAGGGTGAGGATTAATGAAGTGGCATTTACGAAGGCTTCTGGCATGCCTAGTGTGTTCTTTTTCTTTGCCAGTGTCCCAGGGGTGACCTGACTTAGCTTTCCCAGAACAGACCTCCTCCTGACACCTGTTTTCATCCAGACCCTTTATCAATGCCCAGCCATGGGAACTCATTAGAAGGTCATATCCAGAATAGCCTCAGCAGTGCCGTATGATTGTTTCCTTGAACTTCATGGAGAGCGGTAATTGTGCAATATTCATGAAGCCTGCAAAAGGAGATCTGTATGCCAGAAATAAGAGAAAAATATTCCAGAGCTGCAATGCATCTGTTTTATACCCATTTGATGCCAGATTTCTGCTGCTACTTACAATGGTCTTTCTTTGTCACTGTTCATATTCTCAAAAAAAACCTAGTTCCATATAGAATAAATAAGGCAGTAAATGTGTTATGCAGTGGTCTGACCTGCTGTTCTCAGTATATGACAAAAATAACTTTTCCCATCATTTCTAAAGACAAGGACTCCCAAGGGTCTCATCTCTTAATTGGAAGCCATCTATTGTGAATATTCTTCAGCCACCTGACTTTGTACACCTGCCATGGTTCAAAGTGAGTGGTTTCTAATATCTAGAACATTACATTGAATCAAAGAATATGTGCATCAACAATTGTGCAGAAGGTGAGAATATAATTTAGGTCAGAATGGGACACACTTTAAATGTCTGAAAATCGAACAACATCATTCTTTGAGATTGAGATATTTCTATTTTGAAATATCAGCAAGCTAAAAGAAGCTTTATGGCAGTGTTTTCTCACTTCTTATGATATGCATGCAGATGCTGTTAGAACTGAACATTTTTTTGTTGATGTTGCTCTTGTTTTGTAAAGGTTGAATTTTGCAATTTGTAAAAAGCAGGGTTGATAACATTTGTTACTTTATCAATGGAGGCATTCATAAATGCCACAGAAATATTCTAATTTTTGTATGTCAGAACAATAGAAAATACAAGAATATTTCTAGTATTAAAATAAACGTATTTGAATGACCTTACTAGTTTGCTTAGCTCCTTTAATATGAGCCCTTTTAAAATCCTCCTTGATAATAACGAACATACTTTGGAATAAATATATCATTTATGAGAGGTAAGTTACCTATTTTGGTCTCCAAAGGTACTTTGTTTTCTGTTCTCCCTTTCATGTGTGTGCATGTGTGTGTTTTAATTTGGGGGTCACTGCATACGGTTATACATAAATTTGGGAGGCGGCATTTGCATTTGCATTCGTCTAATGATATTTTCAAGCAAAATGGAAGTAGAGTGTCTCAAAGAGGAGGTAAATATTTTTTCATTTTAACCAGAGGCAACGTAAGGGTTAGAAAATTTTATTTTTTATTTTATTATTTCAAAAATTCTCACAACATTTTACTTGGATTCTTTTCATAGTATATATATTCTTCTTGAGATACATTAGTTTTTGAACTAAAATCTTTGAGAGTGAAGAATACATCTTACTTGCCTCTTCATTTCTCGAAACATTGGGCATATGAACTTGCTTATTATAAGAACACAAACATATTGGCTAAACTTAATAGAGTCAAATTGAATTGAAATTGAAATTAGCAGGGTAGAGGAAACAGGATATAGAGTAGCTAAGTAAGAGTCATAAGCACCAGCAACTAACTATCTTTCAGGATCATACCAACTTTTCTCAACTCTGGAACATTCCTTTTGGGTGGCATATTTAAGGAATTGATGACCTAATATGAATTAGCATGGAAAAGATAAGAACATGATCCTTCAGGGTGTCACTCCTTCAGGTCATGTATATTTCTCCCATTCCTCAGGAATATCTTAGTTCTTGTGTTTTCTTGCTATTTATAATATCCTCTGGAGTTGAGTATTGAATAGCCTATTTGTCCTTTAGATACTCTATATATAAACCGAGAAACTCCATCGTTCAATTCTTAACCCTCATGACTTTAAGTTACTCAAGGTGAATGTATTCCATGTTATAACAATTAAATAATTCATCATTTGGGGGTATTTATTACATTCTCTACAGTTATGCTATTGGAATTTCTTTAGAGAACTGTTAATTTAAAATCAAATGCTCTCATCTCAAAGAAATTATAAATGTTTTTTATGATGAATATACTCACTATCCTGTTTTGACCATCACACATTGTGGACATGTATTGAAATATAATTCTATACCCATAAATATGTGAAATCAAAAATTGCAATTAAAAAATAAATTTAAAAACAAATCAAATGGTCCTTGTAAGTGAGGTTGAAACCCTTTCCTCACCTACAACATTTTTTGAAAGATTTATTTATTTTATCATTTGAATAGTGACCTGTGAAAAGAATTGGTTTTAATTTTTTTTTTTAATGTATATGAAAAAAAAAAAAAAAAGAGGAGCTAAATTCTGGTTCATTTCAAAACATCCTTAGAATTCCCTTTCTTACATGACCCCTGCAGAGGAAAGCTAGCTACCTCTCAACATTGACCAGACAATTTTCATTCCTAGGAAGGATAGTTTTTCACGGAAGCAACTTGTGTGACCCAACCCTAGCCTGCCCGGCTGTGTAGATTAGAAATGTCTCCCTCACTGAAGTAACTCAGACGAGTGGCTACCAGCACACAGGCCAGTGGCTACCAGCACAGCCATTGATGTAATAATGAGCTTCTTTTCTTTGATTTTTTTATTTTTTTTAAGCAAAGCCTGTGATTTTACATATATATATTTGTTTTCAAATTACCTTTATGACTAAAATCTTCGCCATGTATGAGTCTTTCCACAATGCCTGGTATACATGGTTTTAGATCAGAAATAAATAGGAAATTTTCACAATCCTGACTTTTCTATGTGCAGAAAAGTTTGTTTTCAGTTCCAGCAACTATGTATATTGTACTCTATATTCACATTCTATTTATGCCAAAGTGCTTTCTGATGTAGGACATTGCAGTGGACTTTGCAGCCTCGCAAACGATAATTTGGTACAGCCAGAAGTTCTTATTTAGCTGTAGTAGGTTAGGGAGTCCAGGGATAATAGAATTCTCCTAAATTATTGGTTGAGAAACTTCAGTTACCTTCATTGCACATTTGCTGTTTGCCTAAATTTAAGGATTAAGTCTACTCCCTGGGAACTGCATCTTAAGTTATTAAGAAGTGGAACTTCACCATCTAATTTTTCTCCCTTTTATTCTGTCAAGGACTTTCTATCCTAATAAAAATACACAGTTCTTTATGTTCCTTTTCAGATGATTTTTTTCTTTTATATTTTGTTTGTGTGTGAGGCTATCTGTATCTTTTATTAATATGGCTCACCCATGACTTTCTCAAACTGTAATTTTACAGTGAGTAGGAGGTCGGCTGATAATTTTGTGGGCATCCTACGTAGCATATTTAGCTGCTTTTTGTCATCATGTCGGTTACAACAAAGAATTGCTCTCTCTTGGAAAAGGCAACTTTCCTTGGATCTGAATGATGGCTAATTAGGGCAACAATAGCAGGGATGAAAAAATGATGCAGTCCTACATCATAACTCAGAATATTCAGAATAATTTGAAAAGTGTTTCAATTATAATATTTGCTTTTCAAATGCCATTCTTGGACATACATATTTGTAATCATAGAATCAGAATTATGTGCTGAACCAAAAAGACTTAATAACTTAAGAAAAAAAAATGGTAATGATTTTACAACCACGTAGAATTCAGTAAAATGCATACAGTTTAATGCATAATTGAATATAGATTATTGAGGTTATTTGTGAGATAGGTACTCCACATTCCATCCCAACCATTCTTTTTTGTCTTTTTCCTTGTAGCTAGCAGTGTGTGTGTAATAGGGGGTGTTTCTGGATTCTACACTAGCTGTCCCCAGCCTATGTGTACACAGGAAGAAATATCAATCTTAGATAAATCCTAAATATCCTATGCCTTTGTTCCTCAGCTCTTAGCAAAGGCAAAACAGAAAAATGGAATAAAAAGAGCTAGAGAGCCACATTCTGCCATGGGTATGAACTGCATGTTTACCAGCCCCTAAAGATTCTCCTGCCAATGCTGCATGTCCTTCATGACGGAGCAGTGAGTCACCTGCACAAAAGCCTAAGAACACTCCACGCTGCGAGTAGCCAGCCAAAGCTCCCTGCATAATTACCATGTAGGAAAGAAAAAAATCTTTCCATTTGCACAAATTATTTCTTTGATTTCCTCCCTTATACTCTGAGGTGATTGGGCAAATTAATCTCTAGATCAGTTTAGGAGCAAACATTCTAGTTTTCTTTTAAGCACCTCTATTGTTACTTAAGAATATCTCATTAAGCCTTACTTTTACTAGGGAACAGGATGGCAGTAGGTAATAATGAAATAGGAAAGACAAAGATTTTCAGATCTTTTACTAATGAAAATAAACAAGGTGTCAGACACTTTTAAATTAAGCATTTTCTTAAATTCAGGAGTTTTGCATCTGTTTGGTTTTCTTTTCAGAGGATTTTTATGGCAATTTCTCCTCTATGAGGAAGTAATATGAAATGCATTGACTTTACTAAACCTGCTAATGGCTATTTCCAAATTCAGGACTTATCCAGTAACCTGACTGAAGAATAATTTCCCTTTTGATTAGACTAAATTATATAGAAACTTTTCATCTCTTTGAGTTTTAGTATCTTGAGTTTATCATATCTATTCAAGACTCTAAAATAGGATGTCTTTTGTACGCCTCAGGCAGAGATATTATATAGCAATATGAATACTAAAATGGAATTCTTGTCATATATTAAAGCCTAACATGTTTAGAAATGTTTCATCATCCAAAATGTTCCTGAACTAAACACCACAGTGGATGTTAAATTTGCATTCCTTCAAATTCTAATTTGTGATTTTCAGATGAAACTTTTTTTTTGTTTTCCACATTTAAACATGCTTTCCCCTTTGTGTAATAAGTATTTTTGCAATATTTTGCTAATATGTTGATAGATTCTTAAGATTTTTTAGCTAATAAACATTCATGAAATATGTATGGTTTACTTTATCTTCTCAAATTATACTCCCCTTATAACTCTTACTTGTACTCCTAAAAAATCAGTTCAAAAAATGTTATATTGGTACCCAGTGGTTTATATAAAAAGTATTTGCCCTTTGGCACTGACATTTTGCTTCACAAAAGGTTACTGTTGCAGGATGGTGTATCGATATTTATATCTACCTATATATTCATACTCAAAACTTGGTCAAATTTTAATTGATATAGCTATATATAATTTTAATGGTACCGTAAATGAGTATTGATGAAAGAACTTGTAGTTTTGTGTTCAGTGTAGTTTTCTTTATAGCTGGAATCAGACTACAGAAATTTTCTATGAAATGTATTTTTTACAATGTGACTTAGAGAAATTCCTTGTCATGAATATGAATCTATTTCACTATATTCCATTTCTTAATGTGTGCCATCATATTTTTGTACCATGATTTAATGAACAAGTCTGCTACTAATCTACATTTAGTGGATCTCCAGGTTTCAAAAAAAAAATTATAAAAATGCAACATATTCCTTTTTGCACCCATATTTTTCAAATATTTTAACAAAACACTTCTGAATTTAACATCATGGAAATTTTAAACATAATAGATATTATGATATTGCTTTCCAAAAACATTGAATAAATTAATATTTCTTTGAAGTGTTCACTAGAGTTTTGCCACAACTAGGCCAATTCTGGACTTTATCAAATATGTCAAATGTACCTATTTTTCTTTCTATTTTGCAGTCTGTTGGAGGAAAAATATGTAATTATCGTTGTTTTTCCCAATAGTATGTGAGGTTAAATATTTTCATATGTTTAAAAGTGCTTTTTATGCATTATTTTGTGATTTTCTTGCCCATAAACTTTTCAAGTTATTTAGTTAGGTTGTTTATTTTCTTCTTTCCATTACTTTCTTATAAATTCTTGGTCTCATATATGCTTCAAATATTTTCCCAGTTTAGTAACTATCATAAACTAGTAGAAGTTTTTAAAATTTGTTTCTGACATATTTTGTTATATAAAAATACTTAATATTATGAAATCAAATTTATCTATCTATTCCTTTATAATCTCTTCATCTTCTGTCTTATTACATGAGTTTTCATTATCCTAAAATTATAAATATATTTTCTTATAATATTTTTAAAGTTTTCTTATAATATTTTACATTTAGTGTCTGAAATTCATTTATGTTATGTGATTAAATGGATATTTCCCCCAAAATATTTAAGATGAATATTCAAGTCTTATTATATTATTTTTTAACTTAGCCCATATTTCATTAATGCCAATTTATATGTAGAAAAATACATTTTTTAGCATACAGTTCTGTGAATTTTAACAAAATTTACTACACAAAATGTGCAAATGTCAAAATGTACAACACATCAGTCCAAAAAATTTCCAAGTGGTCCTGTATAGTCAAACCCTTTTTACACACTCATTCTCTGAAAACTCCTAATCTTTTTGCTGTTTCTAAAAGTTTTTCCTCTTCCAACGTGTCATACAAATGGGATCTAATGTTATGTACCCTTTTGAATCTGGCTTCTTTGACACACTGTAATGCATTTGGGGCTTACCCATCTTGTCATGTGTGTTCATAGTATATTCCTTTTTAGTGCTGAGAAATATTCTCTATCATTGATGTACCAAAGTTTATCCACTCTCCATTTGACAGACATTTGGGTGATTTTCTTTTGGGGGCAATTTTGAATAAATGGTCTATAAACATTAGCATAGAGGTTTTTGTGTATTGATTTTTATTTCATGTGGGTAACCTGTAATAGAATTGTTGGGCTATAAGTATATTTTTAATTTTCTAAGAAAGATCCTAATCAAACTTTATAATTCATGATGTCTGATATGATGACTATTTTTGACAATATTCAATTTACCAATTTTTAGTCATTTGTGCATTTTGCCATTTATTTCAGAAATCTTTGCTAGACCCCAAATTACTATGATTTTTCTCCTATTTTTTTTTCTGGAAGCTTAATAGTTTCATCTCCAATGTTTTGATCTATGCCACATTTAGACTAAAGTGAGTAAAGTTAATTTTTGGTGTGAGGTAAGGGTTAGGCTTCCTTTTCAAAACAAAACAAAGGGTCTGGCCAGTTAGCTCAGTTAGTTAGAATGTAGTCTTATAACACCAAGGTCAAGATTTTAGATCCCCAGCTGCCAAAAAATAAAATAATGTAAAATAAAATAAAACAAACAAAACATGTGGCTATCCAGTTGTTTCAACACCATTTATTGAAAATATTTTCCTTTCCCTGATAGCAACTTTGTTGGAGAAAGCGGAGGAAGCGGAAAAGGAGAATAAGAATAATAGCAAGATGCCTGTGGGGACGTCTGTGGGTATTCCAACAGAGATGGACCTGCTCTGTATGCTGATTGTGACAGTGGTCACATGAACGTACGTATGTGGAAAAATTGCATAGAATCAAATACACGCATAAACTAGCCCCCCCAACACATGAGTGCATTTAAAACTGATGAAATCTGAATGAGGTAAGTGAATTGCATCAGTGTCAATATTCTAGTTATGATGTTGTGCTATAGTTATACAATATGTTATCATTGGGGGAAACTGGGCAAATGGTACATGAAATCTTTCTGTATTACATCTTACAACTGCATGTGAATCTACAATTATCAGAAAATGAAAAGTCAAAAAAAATATTTGTGAAGATATTCTAAAAATTAATACTCGTCACAAAAATAACTGGAAATTGCTGAATCCTTGCAATAAAAGCTAGGAGTTATATGAACAAATTATGGGTTTATCAATGACCATAAGAGCAATAGTAGAGTAAAACAGATTTTTCAGATCAAGACCCATCAAATAAACAGGCAACTATTGGAGCATAAATTATGTTACTGATCTATTCAATGATCCCATTTGCTGTAGTAAGCTTTTTCATCTCAGTAGAATGACCCCGAAGGGAGAATACAGAGTGAAGAGGTCAGTAGGGATTAGTTAAGACTTTCGCAAAGCAGGCTAATGATCAGTTAAATTCTGTAAGAGGAGCTATTTACTCCACATCTCCATGCAGCATTGGTTTGATTATTTGACTCTCCAGTCAATTAGTTCAAACAACCTGTTCAGTAAAATCTATTAAACCAGTTGTGCATAAAAATGAAATGGATAAAAATTTAGTTGCAACAGAAAAGTAATTAAGTGATTAATTAATTAGGGTTATATCTCTCTTCGAATAATCAAGACTTGTAATCATTTTGAGCAAAATTTTCTTTAGAAAGTCTACTAAGTGCCTAGGAAAAGTGATAGTGCAATGAGTTTCCGTGAGAATCTTCTTTTTAAATACGCATATTACCATATCCGTGGTGCTGCTACAAGAAGGCAGATGCCCATTCAGTATGAAGTTAATGTTCCACTATTTAGAAATGTTTGAAGATGAAGTGAGCTGTCTTTTGAAGATAGTAGGCTCTCTTGTTCTGGATGTGTTCGATCAAAGCAGTAATATATATTTTGCCTGGAAGAATTGTAAGTTGCTTTAAACATGTAGATTGCATAAAAATATACTTCCTAATTAATGTATTTTTTAAAAAGAGAAATTTAAATCTGAACAACCAAGTAATCACCTAATAATTCTAGCCCCAAATTCATTTGAAAATGAGGCAAAAAAGGCCCACATGCAGTTCAGAATAGAGGCCAGGTGTCCGAAAACCATTAATAAAGGCTTTGTTGATTGGCCTTTTCTTCCTAAATATCAGCCAATGTTAAGTCTCCATTTCACATATAACTGCTGAGTTCCACTATTAAATGCCTCTCCTGTCAGGCACTAGACTTGACCCTTTACACATAACCTCATTTAATCCTCAAAAAAGCCCTCTGAGATGTGTATTAATTATTCCATATAACAGATGAAGAAATGAGACACAGGAATTACAAATCATTTGCCCAACATGGCATAGTGTATAAAAAGAGGACATAGGATTTTTTTATTATACCATGCATTAAAAAGCAGGACTAAAAAGCAATTTTGTTGCATAGTTTTTGGTAAATTTAAAGATGTATGTACCCTATGGTGCAGAATTAGCATTTACTTATGTATTCTAGGTAAACTCTTGCACACAAGAGATGTAAACTATCTTTATATGTTAAAATTTTAAATAAACAAAATATTGCACATCATATAGTAGAAAACTATACAGCACTTCATATAAGTACATCCCCCTCTCCCTCTCCATCTTCCTCCGACTCTCCCCCTTTTCCTTCTCCCTCATCTTCTCCCTCTTCTACCCCACACCCCACTCTCCTTAGATAAGTTTGTGTGCCCTTCCTTTAAGGGAATTACTCAAAAAGTTGCAGACAGAGATAAATTTTTGAGAAAAGAATTCTGAAGGTGAATATAATAACAGGCCAGGTATCTATGGCAACATCAACCAAATGAGCTTAATTCCACATATAAAAACCTGGAGATGTGAGAAATCCATTGAAACATGCTTACAAATTGCAAATGTAAAGAAAAACCCGCAAAAAGAAAACACTGCTTCTGATGATGTTCTCAAAAACAACTGATGCGATTAAATTATAAAGAAAAAGGCACAGGCAAAACAAGGTAACGTGAGAAGATGGCTCAAAGGACTGTAAGTAAGCTTATTCCCTCTCCACACTCAGCCCTCTTCGACTCCCTAGCATATCTTCTTAAACTCTTGTGTCACTTTGTCTAAGGCTCTGATGATTTGTTGAGTGCTTCTAAGAGAGTTTGCTGCAGTCAGAACACATATTACAATGTTCACATTAATTCTTAGGTTTCCAAGAGTAAGTTGATCAATACTCTAAGTCAAATAAAAGTATCTCACAGTCTAAATTTATTGACTAAATGCAATAAGCACATTTCTCTTCTCTTTTCCCCATTTGGCAGAATGGAATGAACAGATTTCAGACTAGTTTCCTAAGTACACATAAACAGTTTTATCCTCAAAAGCCACATGCCCAAGGCTCAATGCCATTATGTGCTGTTTCTCACACTGTCCTCCTTCCTTTCACATTTTTATTTATCTCCATCTGCAGTTTTCTTCATGTCATCTGTGAAACTGCTGTACAATACCACTAAGAGATCACTTGCCCAAATTTTAGGCAAGAAGTCTGGTGAAAATATTATTTCCGACATCCTTTTTCTCAATGACTTTTGACAGGCTGTGGAATTTGGAATATTTTCTTATTTTGTTGGGACTCTTAATTTGTTCAGTGTTATTAATTAAAACTCACATTTTGTAAATTATGTATGCTTTGCAGAATACATTTACCTAAATTATATCATTTGATTTGTATGACATGCTGTACCTGGGAAGAACTCTAGGGAGGCATATTTGACCTTTGTTTATACAGTTTAGGAAAATGATACTCAGACAGAATTAGTGACTTACAGAACATGTCAGAGTGATATTAGAGTCTAACTTGGATCCAGCACTCTTCTCCTCCATGGTCAGTACTCTTTCTATAATAGTACTTTGTTTCCCTTAATAAGCAGTGTCATAAGCTTGTGCTAGGCAGAATAATGATCTTCCAAAGATGCCCACTTCTAATCTTTAGAATCTGAAAATATGTTGTCTTCCACGGCAAAGGAGACTTTGCAGGTGTGATTAAGTTCAGAGTCTGAAAATAGGGAGATTATCCTGAATAAACTCAGTGTTATCACAAGGTTAGCATAATGAAAGAGGGAGGCAGGAGAATCAGAGTCAAAGAAGGAGATGTAACAAGGCAAGCAGAGATCTGAATGACATGGGGCCACAAGCAGAAAAATATAGGCAGCCTCTTGACACTGGAAAGGGCAAAAAAACTGATTTTCCCCTAGAACCTCCAGCAGACACTTAGGTTTTATCCCATTGTTACCCGTTTTAGACTTCTCAATTCCAGAGCCATAAAAGGATAAATTTGTATTGCTTTAAGCCACTAAGTTTGTAACAATTTGTTCTAACAGCACTAGGAAACTAATACAAAGCTCTTGAGATAATACTTCTTGTAAATAAATACCTCAATAAAGTTTCACACTAAGCATCACATTATGACTAGAAACTTGCCCCTCAACAAAAACCATGAAAAAATCAAAACTAATAATCTTTTGTCTTGATTTATTATTTTATTCTTTTTCTTTCTCTTGTCAGTTTTCATTTCTTTTTTAAACTAAAAATGCAAATATTTTATTAATTGTTTTATCATGCCTAGTTATCATTAATTACAGATTTGTGAGTTAAGTGCCTTTTTCTGTTGAAACATAATTGATTATATGTATTTGTGGGGTACAGAATTGAATATCAATAACTATGTGCAATTCAGAATAATTAGTATATTCATCATTCCAAAATGTAATCATTTTTTGTGTTCATTAACCAAATTTCTCTCTCATCCCCCCTCACCCTTCTTCCCCTTTCCCACCTCTGGTGGCCTCAGTTCTGTTTTCTCCTTTTGAAAGTTCAAAGAATTATTGTGATTGTTGTAGCTTTCTTTCTTCCTTTTTAAAATTAATTTGTTCATATTTTTAACTCCTAGTTAGTGACAATGTGCGGTATTTCTCTTTCTGTGCTTGACTTATTTCACTTCCATAATTTTCTCTAAGTTCACCCATGTTGCTGCAAATGGCAGAATTTCATTCCTTTTTATGGCTGAGTAGCATTCCATTCTGCATATGTAACACATTTTCCTTATCCAGTTGTCTATCAATGAACCTTTAGGTTGGTTCCAACTCCTGGCTATTATAAATTGAGCTGTGATAAACATGGGGGTGCAGATTTCCCTTCCACATGATACTTTCCATTCCTTTGGGTCTATACCCAGCATTAGGACTGCTGGATCGTGTGGTAGATCTATCAGTAGTTCTCTGAGAAATCTCCATACTGTTTTCCATAGTGGCTGCACTAATTTACAGTCCCACCAACAGTGTAGGTGGGTTCCCTCTCTCTACATCTTCATCAGCATTTGATATATTTTCTGTCTTTTTAATAATAGCTAGTCTAACTGGGGTTAGATGATATCTCAGTGTGGTTTTGATTTGCATTTCCCTGATGCTCATTGATGTTGAGCATTTTATCATGTATTTGTTGGCCATTTCTTTGTCTTCCTTTGAGAAATATCTTTTCAGCTCCCTTGCCCATTTTTCTTAATCAGGTTACTTGTTTGTTCACTGTTAAGTTGTTTAAATTCCTTGTATATTCTGGACATTAATCCCTTGTTGGATACACAGATTGCAAATATTTTCTCCCATTCTGTAGGTGGTCCTTTCCCTCCATTGATTGTTTCCTTTGTTGTGCAGCAGCTTTTCAGTTTAATATAATACCGTTTGTTTATTTTTTCTTTTGTTGCCTGTGCTTTTGAGGTCTTATCCATAAAGTCTTTGACCAGTCCTACATCCTGAAGTGTTTCTCATATGTATTAGTCTGTTTCATCGCTTAAAAAAAAAAAATAGCTGGAACTGGGTACTTTGTAAGAAAACAAAATTTATTGCTTACAGTTTCAGAGGCTGGGAATTCCAAGGTCCAGGGAAAAGATAAGGTGAAGGCCTTCTTTAGTGGTAATTTCAGCAATGCAGGGTATCACATTTTGAACACAGCAGAGCAGAGAGAAAGAGATTCTCATGTGCTCTCCTTTTAAAGCCCTCTGAACCAAGCCCATGACCACCGTTATCAACCTGTCCATTAGAGCATGATCCTCAGAATCTAATCACCTCTTCAAGGCCTCACCTTTCAATTGCCATAATAGGATTTCCCACCCTCTTAATAGTTACAGTAACAGATAAGCTTCAATGAGGTTGGTGGGGGGCATTCAATCTACAGCACCCTATGCTTTCTTCTGGGAGTTTTATAGTTTCAGGTCTTCCATGGAAGTCTTAAATCAACAGAGAAACACAGAATTTAAACTACACTTCAGGCCCATTGGATTTGTCAGACATCTTCAGAACTTTTCATCCAACAACTATAGGATATACTTTCTTCTCTTCAGCACATGGAACATTCTCCAGGATAGGCCACATGTTAGGTCACAAATCAAGTCTCAATAAATTTTTGAAAATTAAAATCATTTCAAGTATCTTTTCAGACCAGAGTGTATTAAAACTAGAAATGAATAACAAGTAAAACCCTGGAAATTATACAAATACAAGGAAATTAAACAACATGCTCATGAATGACCTATGGGTTGAAGAAGAAATTAAACAGAAAATCAAAAAAATTTCTGAAACTAATGAAAATAAAGACACAACATACCAAAACCTGTGGAATGCTGTAAAAGCAATACTAAGAGGGAAGCTTATTGCAATAACTGCTTACTTCAAAAGAAGTGAAAGACTCCAAATAAACAACCTAAGATTACATCTCAAAGGACTAGAAAAAGAATAATCCAATCACAAACTTAGTAGACAGGAATAATTAAGATAAGAGCAGAAATAAATAAATAGAGATCAAAAAAATGACATAGAAGATCAATGAAACAATAGTTTTATGTTTTTTTGGGTTTTTTTGCGAAGATAAACAAAACAGGCTAATCATTGGCTAGACAAACTTAAAAGAGGAGAAGACCCAAGTACCAAAAATCAGAAATGAAAAAGGAGCCATTACAAGAAATAACACAGAAATACAAAGAATCATTAGAGAGTATTCTGGACAACTATATGCCAACAAGTTTGAAAACCTGGAGGTAATGCATAAATTTCTGGACACATACAAACCAACATGACTGAACCAAGAAGAAATAGGAAACCTGAACAGACCAATAACAAGCAATGAAATTGAAGCAATAACCAACAGTCTCCCAGCAAAGGAAATTCCAGGACAAGATAGCATTACTGCTGGTTTCTACCAAACCTTTAAAGAGGAGTTAATACCAATTCTTTTCAAATTATTCCAACAAATTGAAACAGAGGCTGTTCTCCCACACTCATTCTATGAGGCCAGCATAACCCTGATCCCCAAATCAGACTTTTCATCTCTTGAGTCAAACTTTCTGTTTCATTAATCATACATAAAAAATGTATTTTCCACATTCTTACTCAATACCCTTCCAGTTTTCAGATTTCTTCTGGGTAATTTCATAAAAAGGGAGAATGATCCTCTCATTGTTGCAGTGTGCTACTGAATTATGTGTGCTCACAACACCTCAATATTAACAGATGCCAATATGGCATGAGATTCTAAGAGCCTTATTACTGGATTCTCTACACAGTGAAAAGTGTTGATTTTATACAGTCACATTCACGTGTATAAAAATAAATTTTGTTTTATTGTAACTACCCAGACTAGTCTATTTATGAGCCTCCATTACATTTTGTCCATATATAAATTAGCATTAAGTGAGGATAATTCTGGTTATATACATCCAAGGACACTGATACAATGATATTCCCATTTTCTCCTGACGTGGCATATAGGAACCAAGAATGCTCATGCAGTTTCCTGGCTTCAAAGATGGGCATCTTATCTGAGGTCAACATCTGTCTAACTCATAAGAGCCAGTCTACAGTCTACAGAATGGTTCCTGGAGAGAAGGACCTTTATCAGACTTATTCTACCCCAAAATAAAGTACTTATATATCTGCTGCAAAAATAAATGGTGGGGGAAATAGACCATGGAGTTAATCTCTATATGCCTGGGTCCACATTTTGTCATATATTGTGAATGAATATTTGTAAACTCTTCCAAGGGACTTGAAGAAGAATGAGCAAGAGGACAATCAATAGCCTGAATAATTACACATTTTAATGCATTCAAAAGAGAGTTAAAAAGCTCAAGTTATTCTTTCCTTGCTCAGTCACCAGGAAACTGTTTGGTTTCTTCTCAAAGATGTCTCTTTGAAAACAAAAAAAGTCAGTGTTTATTATTAGCTCATAAACTGTGTGTATCCTTCAGGTATTTAAAGAAAAACCCACTGATAAATTGTCATATCTGTTTTGTGCTGTTTACCTTCACTTGTCTTCTGTGCTTTTATGAGCACACTGACTACTCTAAATCAAAGCACTTAAATAGTCTTACAAATATCTACTCACCTACTCATTTGGACCACATTAGTATTTGTTGAGAGCATAAGGAAGCTTCTACTTTCATTGCTATTATGGTTTATAATGCTTTGAGGAATAAAGGATATTGCAACAATTTAAAGGTACTATTATATGGCATTTTTTTTAATGCAGACTTCAACATTTGTAATACGTCCTCTTTTTTTTTTCTAGCAACAGTCTTCGGAAACTTTAGATGAATAAGTAAAAGAAAATTGCTTGTCTATTCACTGCCAATCTTCTCATTTTCTCACCCACAGATTGACAGGATCACATTTTGTAATTTTCAATTAACCCCACATGCATATGATTCATGGCAATCATCCTAAATATATGGTCAAGAGTATTAGTACTTTAGTATCAAAGCTATGTAATATAAATAATTCACATTAAAGAAAAATGTACTTTCAAAAGTTTATTTTCATGCATATGGCAAACCAAATTATACTTGTTTCTTAGTGCTATCAAAGGGAAGACAATGATAAAATTGCAATATAATCAAGTGTTATAAGTCTAATAGTGAATGATCTTGACATCCCAATTTGTGATTTTTTTAAATATTTTCATAAAAATGGGAAATAATGTTTCTGAAAGAGGTTTTCTCTAAATTGGACATTTTCAGTAATCCAAGAGTTAGTTTACTTCAAAGTACAAAAGCATCTATTGACCATATAGTCCCTAATATACATCTTTTACTTACTAATTTACAACATGTTTCAATGCACATAGGTGATATAGAAAATTGCCTATTAGGGTAATTTGAGTTAAACAGTTATGTCAGGCTAGATATGTCAGACAACACTTTCTCTGGCCTGATACACTCAAAGTAAGGTTTAAATTTACATTTTAATTTTCAAATGAGAACATATCTCAAATAAGTTTGGCTAGCTATTGGAATAAGTTTCCCATTCCAAATGTCATATTATACAGGAAATAAGTTTGTAAAAATTTATTATATACATACAATTTTATCACTCTATAGTTTCTTTGTACATTTTGGCTACAATTTAATTATAATTATATAGATGTATAATATTTTCATTAGTTATGTCAGAAGGTGTAGAATATCTGTAGAACTCTATAATATGTGTACACTTATACAATTTGTGCAAAATTTCTCTTAGTTGCACAGTATAGAAAATAAGCAGATCATTAAAGAAATATTTTAGTTAGCATTAAAATACATGTAAATATTTAATTTTGATTTAATTAACAATAAGACATACACTATTTTTTTTGAGAGATGGACGTCAATAATCAAAAGATAGTGTAAGCAACATAAAAAGGATGGTCCATGAAAGAAATACTTGACAAGACAAACTTTTTAAAAATTAAAATCTGCTCTGGAAAAGATTTAGGGAATCAAAGACTAGGAGAAAAAGACTAGCGTAAAACTAGGAGAAATATTTGGAAAATATAAAACTGATTAAAAAAAGAACTTGCACTCAAAATACACAAAGAACTCTTGAAACTCAACAATAATTAAATTAATAACTCAATGAAAAATTAGGCAAAAGACTTGAACAGATAGCCTATCAAAGAATATATACAGATGACAAATAATCATAGAAGATACTTAACATCTTTTGTCATTGGAAAATTGCAAATTAAGACTCAATGGGACAGCACTGCTCACCTATTAGAATGGCTATAATCCAAAAAATTGACAATAGCAAATGGTTGTAATCATATGGAGCAATAGGAATTCTCATTCATTGCTGGTCCAAATGCAAAATGAGAAAGTCACTTTGGAAGACAGTCTGGAAGTTTCTTACAAATCTGAAACTGTTTTATCATGTAATCCAGCACTTACACTCCCAGGCAATGACTTAAAAACCCATGTCCTTGCAAGAACCTGCACACGAAGATTTTTAGAAATTGTATTCATAATCATCACAATCATCACAATAGTAAGCAATCAAGACATGCTTCACCAAGTGAATAAATAAACAAAGTGTGGTATATCCACATGATGAAATTCTATTCAGCGATAAAAAGAAATAGCTATAAAACCATGAAAAGACTTGCAAAAATCTTAAATGCATATTTCTGAGTGAAACAAGCCAGTTTGAAAAAATGATACACTCTATGATTTCAATTATCTGACATGCTGGGGGAAAAAAAAAACCTGTAGAGAGTTAAATGTTTAGGGTTTGCCGGGGATTTGGGGAAATAAGGGAGGGGTTGGATAGATGAAGCACAGGGGATTTTTAAGAGTGGTGAACTCTTCTGTATGATACTGCAATAGTAGATCCATGACATTATACATTTGTCAAACCTCTAGAACTTTACAACACAGAGTGGAAATTAATGTATGCAAATTCAAAAATCATATAAAAAATAGATCTAGAATGACTGCAGACTGTGACAAACGAATCTTTCTGTATTACAAACACATGAAACAGCATTGCTGAAGAAGTTGCTGACCCTAAAAGTTTGGAAATGAGTGGTTTCTGTAAGACTAGAGGCAAAAGGAACTGAACATAAGCATTGTTAATAAGGTCATTTTTCATAGTGGTATGGGTTAAAAATTCTGGTACTGCTATACATGTATATTGGAATTGAAAAATTAAATAAACAGATTATAGATGGTGGGAGCCTAGTTTTTCAGAATTTACAAATAAGCAAAGACAGTAGTATAGGATGATCAATGTAGTAATAAATTAGAGTTGGAGACATAAATATGAACTAATGTTTACTTTAATATAGATACTTCTGGATACATATACAGCTATTTATAGATATGTGTATACACATGGATTATGACACATATACATGTTTCCTTGCTCTCTCAGCTGATAGAGTCTAGAAGCAGTGACACTCTAGTAGCAATGACCACACTCAGCATCCAGATTGTGGTTTCTAATACCATTCTCCAATAAAAGGAACTAGAGCTTCTTGGAAAAATGACTCAGTATAGATCAGGAAATACACAAAATGAGCCTGCATATACAACCAAAATGTAAGGATGCTCTAACACACACACACGTTGATAGGGATATGTAAAGGGACTCAGGAGCCAACTGAAAGAGCTCTCAATGACCAAAGTTGAAAGAATTTGAGAAAAAACAAAGTAGCACTAGGTGATAATCCTTAGTATAAAGTAAATATTTATGAATCCATATTGATATAAATAAATGATTGAATAAATAAATAAAAGTGGGACAAGAGACATATCTTTTATAAAGAAGAATTTCAGACAACATACAGATATTCTGTTCTCAGGAGAGGGAGCACAATTCTTTATATCCTAAGAGTGGGCTGTGCATAGTGACTTCCTTGCAAAGAGGACAACATGGAAAAAAGATGGTGTATTTTCCTGTTTCTGTTGCTTATCACTATGTAATGCATAAAAAACCAAAATTTATTTCTTACAGTTTTGGAGGCTGGAAAGTCCAAGGTCCAGGGAAGACACCTGGTAAGGGCCTTCTTCCAGAGCAAAGCAGGGTATCACGTGGTGAATGGGCTGAGCGAGAGAGAGCTAACCTGCTCACTCATTCTCCTTACAAAGACATCAGAACTTGACCATGACCATCCAACAAACCATCAATGGATTAATCCATTCTTAAGAGTACAGTCCTCACAATCTAATCACATCCTAAAGGCCCCACCTTTCAATTACTGTAATAGAATTTTCCACCCTCATAACACTGTTACAGTGTTAAGAATATAGTAACATTCTTACCATCTCCAACACATGAACTTTTGGGGGACACATTCAACACACAGCAGATGGGGAAAGAAGAGTAACCTCACAGTGAGAAAACCTGACAAACATTACATTAGCTGCATCATTTAGGTCAACATCAACAACAATAAATCATGTCAATAATACCCTTGATACGATGAGGTGAAAATGGCAATTTATCTCTGTAAACCCATAAAAACAGTGTAATTATGAGTAAAACATTGGACAAGTTTCAGTAAAGCAGCATTTTACAAAATTCAATACTCCTTAAAACTGTCAACATCATCAAAAACAAGTCAGAGAAACTTTCACAGTCAGGAGGAGCCTAAGGAGACATAATGACTAAATGTAATGTTGTATCTTGGATGAGATCCTGTAACTCACAAAGGCATTGTTAAAAATAAGGAAATACGAATAAATTATCAGCTGAATAGATTGTCAACTTTAATTATAATAATGTTTTCTATTTGTTCATTAATTGTAACAAGTGTACCAGGTAGGGTGTTAATAGGGAAAACGGTGTGGGTTGTATGGGAGCTCTCTGTACTATTTTCTTATTTTTTTGTAAATCAAAAACACTGTTCTAAAAAATAAAAGTCTATTTTTTATAAAGTTAACATGGGAAAATATAGACTAAGAAGAGAAAGTAAAGAAAAATATTGCTTCAGATAAAATGATGTTGAAACACTCAAGAGTCATTTAAACCTCTGGAGACATTGCATTGCAAAGATTTAAGAGAAACAACAAATGTAAACAATATAAAAATATATTTAATTGTACAGAAATATTATTAATAACTAGGGCATTGACTAAAAATATTAATCAGTTAAATATTTTTTAAAATAATGCAATACTGATTTTGTTGAATTTGATAGTTTGTGAACAGTGACTGTTATAACATATTTCCAAGACGAAAAGAAAATTTTATTATTAAAAATTATTTCTTAATTATTGCTTAGAAAAAATAGCAACTTATTAAAATGACATATTCCAGGTTACAAATTATTTAAAACTGTTTTTAAAAACAATTAATATTTATGTTGAATAAACTTTATTTCTTCTGTATACTCGTGAAGTGAAATATTTTTAGGTTTTGTATATAATTTACATAGCTTATTAAATTATACATGTATGCAATATATAGTCTAATTTTTCTTGCTTAGAAAGTTCTGAGAAATATGAAAAACAGAGTGAGAGAAGGAGAGATGAGAGATTGGGGGAGAAGGGGAAGAGAGCAGCCCCTGACATTCAGAAGCTGGGTTGACACAGTTCTCTTATTTATTTTGATTTTTATCTGTTTCCTCAGCTAGAATGTGAGCTCTATTAGGCCGGGAATATCTGTAGGTTCAGTGCTGCATCCCCAGTGCCTAGAATGGACCTCACCCATAGAAATCCTCTTCAAATAGTTATCATGATAATTATGTTATTTATATATTTTTTTCCTTTAGTTTCCTTATCTATAAAATTAGTATAACAATATCTTCTTCAAAGGATTTTTATGAGTATTAAAAAATGGTTTATCTATACTTCTTATTACTGTACCTGGCACAAAGTAAGCATTTGATAAGTTGTTGCTATTGCTATTAAACCCAGCAATTCTCCCCATCCTACTTTTCCCCACCCTAAATGTGCATGGTATATTTTCAACATTTTGAATTATTTGACATTTTTAAAAAATATTATACACTGCTTTTAGTAAAATTAAGCTAACAAGAGACTTGTTTTGATTTTGAAAGAAATATTCAGTGTCCATTAATTTCAGTAGGATTTCAACAAATCTAATGTTAAACCCTCCTGTTATTTGTCTTTTCAATTAACATATTAAAATTCCAGTGGATTCCAATGATATTTTTCAATTTGATGGGGAGGCATAGGAGAGAGTGCATTGGAGAAATCAAGAATAGGAGAATGGGATCTATAATATGGAATTTTCAACTATTAACTTTCCTTACAACAAAAATTCTAAAAGAAAGTCTGTTACAGAGGGAACAGAATAAACACAGAGAAAAATGCATAGGAAAAGATGCCTCAGAATGATTGACTCATAGTTCTGGAAGCTGAAAAGCCTAAGATCAAGGGGTCATGAATCTGGTGAGGGCATTCTTGCCACAACATAACACAGTGGATGTCATCACATGACAGAAGGGCAAAGGGTGGGTGAGAGATGGAGAGAGAGACAGACAGAGAGAGAGAGTCAGAGAGAGAGACAGAAAAGGGGACCAAACTCACTCTTTTATAAGGAACCCACTCCCACAATAACAAACCCACTTCCACAATAAAATTTCTTTTTTTTTTTTTTTTTTTTTTTTTTTTTTTTATTTTTTTTTTAATTTTATTTTGTCGATATACATTGTAGCTGATTAATGCTCCCCATCACCAAAACCTCCCTCCCTTCTCCCTCCCCCCCTCCCCCCCAACAATGTCCTTTCTGTTTGCTTGTTGTATCAACTTCAAATAATTGTGGTTGTTATATCTTCTTCCCCCCCCCCCCCCGGTTTGTGTGTGTATGTGTGTATGTGTGTGTGTGAATTTATATATTAATTTTTAGCTCCCACCAATAAGTGAGAACATGTGGTATTTCTCTTTCTGTGCCTGACTTGTTTCACTTAATATAATTCTCTCGAGGTCCATCCATGTTGTTGCAAATGGCAGTATTTCATTCGTTTTTATAGCTGAGTAGTATTCCATTGTGTAGATGTACCACATTTTCCGTATCCACTCATCTGATGATGGGCATTTGGGCTGGTTCCAACTCTTGGCTATCGTAAAGAGTGCTGCGATGAACATTGGGGAACAGGTATACCTTCGACTTGATGATTTCCATTCCTCTGGGTATATTCCCAACAGTGGGATGGCTGGGTCGTATGGTAGATCTATTTGCAATTGTTTAAGGAACCTCCATACCATTTTCCATAGAGGCTGCACCATTTTGCAGTCCCACCAACAATGTATGAGAGTTCCTTTTTCTCCGCAGCCTCGCCAGCATTTATCGTTCATAGTCTTTTGGATTTTAGCCATCCTAACTGGGGTTAGATGGTATCTCAATGTGGTTTTGATTTGCATTTCCCGGATGCTGAGTGACGTTGAGCATTTTTTCATATGTCTGTTGGCCATTTGGATATCTTCCTTAGAGAAATGCCTACTTAGCTCTTTTGCCCATTTTTTAATTGGGTTGCTTGTTTTCTTCTTGTAAAGTTGTTTGAGTTCCTTATATATTCTGGATATTAATCCTTTGTCAGATGTATATTTTGCAAATATTTTCTCCCACTCTGTTGGTTGTCTTTTAACTCTTTTAATTGTTTCTTTTGCTGTGCAGAAGCTTTTTAGTTTGATATAATCCCATTTGTTTATTTTTCCTTTGGTTGCCCGTGCTTTTGGGGTCGTATTCATGAAGTCTGTGCCCAGTCCTATTTCCTGAAGTGTTTCCCCTATGTTTTCTTTAAGAAGTTTTATTGTCTCAGGGTGTATATTTAAATCCTTAATCCATTTTGAGTTGATTTTAGTATACGGTGAGAGGTATGGATCTAGTTTCATTCTCCTGCATATCGATATCCAGTTATCCCAGCACCACTTGCTGAAGAGGCAGTCCCTTCCCCAGTGAATAGGCTTGGTGCCTTTGTCAAAGATCAGATGGCAGTAAGTGTGTGGGTTGATTTCTGGATTCTCTATTCTATTCCATTGGTCAGTGTGTCTGTTTTTATGCCAGTACCATACTGTTTTGGTTATTATAGCTTTGTAGTATAGCTTAAAGTCAGGTAGTGTTATGCCTCCAGCTTTATTTTTTTTGCTCAGCATTGCTTTGGCTATTTGTGGTCTTTTATTGTTCCATATAAATGTCTGAATAGTTTTTTCCATTTCTGAGAAAAATGTCTTTGGAATTTTGATGGGGATTGCGTTGAATTTGTATATCACTTTGGGTAGTATGGACATTTTCACTATGTTGATTCTTCCAATCCAAGAGCATGGAATATCTTTCCATCTTCTTGTATCCTCTCTAATTTCTCTCAGCAGTGGTTTGTAGTTCTCATTATAGAGATTTTTCACCTCCTTGGTTAACTCAATTCCTAAGTATTTTATTTTTTTGGTGGCTATTGTAAATGGGCAGGCTTTCTTGATTTCTCCTTCTGCATGTTCACTATTGGAGAAAAGAAATGCTACTGATTTTTGTGTGTTGATTTTGTATCCTGCTACTGTGCTGAAATCATTTATCAATTCCAACAGTTTTTTTGTAGAGGTTTTAGGCTGTTCGATATATAGGATCATGTCATCTGCAAACAGGGACAGTTTGACTTCATCTTTTCCAATCTGGATGCCCTTTATTTCCTTCTCTTCTCTGATTGCTCTGGCTAGTACTTCCAACACTATGTTGAATAGGAGTGGTGAGAGTGGGCATCCTTGTCTAGTGCCTGTTCTTAAAGGAAAAGCTTTCAGCTTTTCCCCATTCAGGATGATATTGGCAGTGGGTTTGGCATATATGGCTTTAATTATGTTGAGATACTTTCCCTCTATACCTAACTTATAGAGGGTCTTTGTCATGAATGAGTGCTGAACTTTATCAAATGCTTTTTCAGCATCTATAGAGATGATCATATGGTCCTTGTGTTTGAGTTTATTAATATGGTGTATCACATTTATTGATTTGCGTATGTTGAACCAACCTTGCATCCCTGGGATGAATCCCACTTGATCGTGATGAATAATTTTTCGTATGTGTTGCTGTATTCTGTTTGCTAGTATTTTAGTGAGGATTTTTGCATCTATATTCATCAAGGATATCGGCCTGTAGTTTTCTTTTTTGGTTATATCTTTACCTGGTTTTGGTATCAGGATGATGTTTGCTTCATAGAATGAGTTTGGGAGATTTGCGTCCATTTCAATCTTTTGGAATAGTTTGTAAAGAATCGGTGTCAATTCCTCTTTGAATGTTTGGTAAAATTCTGCTGTGAATCCATCTGGTCCTGGGCTTTTCTTTGTTGGGAGCCTTCTGATAACAGCTTCAATCTCCTTTATTGTTATTGGTCTGTTCAAATTTTCTACGTCTTCACGGTTCAGTTTTGGGAGCTTGTGTGTGTCCAGAAATTTATCCATTTCCTCCAGATTTTCAAATTTGTTGGCGTATAGTTGTTTATAGTAGTCTCGAATGATTCCTTGTATTTCAGATGAATCAGTTGTAATATCGCCTTTTTCATTTCTAATTTTTGTTATTTGAGTCTTCTCTCTTCTTCTTTTTGTTAGCCATGCTAATGGTTTGTCAATTTTATTTATCTTTTCAAAAAACCAACTTTTTGATTCGTTGATCTTTTGAATTGTTTTTTGGTTTTCAATTTCATTCAGTTCTGCTCTGATCTTAATGATTTCTTTCCGTCTGCTAACTTTAGGATTGGATTGTTCTTGTTTTTCTAGGTCTTTAAGGTGAAGTGTTAGGTTGTTCACTTGCCATCTTTCCATTCTTCTGAAGTGAGCATTTAATGCAATAAATTTTCCCCTCAATACTGCTTTTGCAGTATCCCACAGGTTTTGGTATGATGTATCATTGTTTTCATTAGTTTCAATAAACTTTTTGATTTCCTGCTTGATTTCTTCTTGGACCCATATGTCATTAAGTAGAATGCTGTTTAATTTCCATGTGTTTGTATAGTTTCCAGAGTTTTGTTTGTTATTAATTTCTAGTTTTAATCCATTGTGGTCTGAGAAGATACATGGGATAATTCCAATTTTTTTGAATTTATTGAGACTTGATTTGTGACCTAATATGTGATCTATCTTGGAGAATGATCCATGTGCTGATGAGAAGAATGAATATTCTGAGGTTGTTGGGTGGAATGTTCTGTAGATATCTGCCAATTCCAATTGGTCTAGAGTCTTGTTTAGATCTTGTGTTTCTCTACTGATTCTTTGCCTAGATGATCTGTCTAATATTGACAGTGGAGTGTTCAGGTCCCCTGCTATTATGGTATTAGTGTCTATTTCCTTCTTTAGGTCTAATAGAGTTTGTTTTATAAATCTGGCTGCTCCAACATTGGGTGCGTACATATTTATGATTGTTATGTCTTCTTGATGGATCAGTCCTTTTATCATTAAGTAGTGTCCCTCATTGTCTCTTTTTATGGTTTTTAGTTTAAAGTCTATTTTGTCAGATATAAGAATAGCCACTCCAGCTCGTTTTTCTTTTCTGTTTGCATGGTAAATCTTTTTCCATCCTTTCACTCTTAGTCTGTGTGAATCTTTATGGGTGAGGTGGGTCTCTTGTAGGCAGCATATAGTTGGGTCCTGCTTTTTGATCCAGTCAGCCAGTCTGTGTCTTTTAATTGGGGAATTTAAGCCTTTAACATTAAGAGTTGTTATTGAAAGGTGTTGATTTATTCCTAGCATTTTATTGGTTGTTTGGTTGTCTTAGGTGTCTTTTGTTCCTTGCTTTCTGATTTACTGTTTGGTTTCTTTGTTTGTTGGTTCCTTAGGTTGTAGATAGTGTTTTTGTTAGCTTGTTTTCTCTTCATGAATGCCATTTTTATTGTACTAGCGGGTTTAGATTTTTCTTAGGTTTTTATGGCAGTGGTAGTTATTTTTCAGGTACCAAACCCAGTACTCCCTTGAGGATTTCTTGTAAGGGTGGTCTTGTGGTAGTGAACTCCCGCAGTTTTTGTTTGTCTGAGAAATATACTATTTGCCCCTCATTTCGGAAGGATAGCCTTGCAGGGTAGAGTATTCTTGGCTGGCAATCTTTGTCTTTTAGTATTTTGAAAATATCATCCCATTCCTTTCTAGCTTTTAGGGTTTGTGATGAAAAGTCTGATGTTAACCTGATTGGGGCTCCCTTATAGGTGATTTGACGCTTCTCTCTTGCAGCTTTTAAGATTCTCTCTTTGTCTCTGAGTTTTGCCAATTTGACTATGACATGTCTTGGAGAAGGCCTTTTTGGGTTGAATACGTTTGGAGATCGTTGAGCTTCCTGGATCTGAAGATCTGTGATTTTTCCTATACCTGGGAAGTTTTCTGCCACTATTTTGTTGAATATGTTTTCAATGGAATCTCCATTTTCCTCCCCTTCTGGAATACCCATGACTCGGATATTTGAGCGCTTGAGGTTGTCTGATATCTCTCTCAGATTTTCTTCCATGTCCTTGATTCTTTTTTCTTTCTTTTTGTCTGCTTGTGTTATTTCAAACAGCCCATCTTCAAGTTCAGAGGTTCTCTCTTCAACTTCGACAAGCCTGCTGGTTAAACTCTCCGTTGTGTTTTTTATTTCGCTGAATAACTTCTTCAGTTCAGCAAGTTCTGCTACATTTTTTTTCAGGACATTGATTTCCTTGTATATTTCCTCTTTCAGATCCTGTATACTTTTCCTCATTTCATCATGATGTCTAGCTGAGTTTTCTTGTATCTCATTCAGTTTCCTTAGAATTATCACTCGAAATTCCTTGTCAGTTATTTCAAGGGCTTCTTGTTCTATAGGATCTAGAGTATGAGATTTATTAACTTTTGGTGGTGTACTTTCTTGATTTTTTGTATTTCTGGTGTCTTTTTTTTGGTGTTTATTCATTGTGGCAGGGGGTTTCACAGTCCACCGGTTTAAGACTAATGACTAACTAGGATGTTGCTGTGGTTGCCAATTTGATATGGCTCCCGCCGTGACTGCTCAGTTGGCCTCTAGTGTCTTGTGTGTGTGGTTGCCTCGGGTCTTGGGCTTCTCCGGGGATCCACCTTTCTGGTCAGCTTGTACTCTGCTGGGCTGGTGGATCACGTACCACAGGGTGTGTGATCTCTGTTGAGCTTTCACTTTCTGTACAGGACTTCTCCCCGTTCCGTGTGCTCTGGCCCAGGCTGTTAGATCGTGCAGTGGCGACCCCACCGGGTGTATGGTTTCTGTCGAGTCTCCGCCTCCCTGGCCGCACGTCTCCCCCTCTGTGCACACTGTGCTGGGTTGGGGCGTGTCTTCTGCACCCCTCGTCTATCAGCTGGGCCTTCAAGACCCTGCTCAGCACTGCCTCGCCCAGGAAGTCTACCAGGTTTCTGCTAGGCACAGACGACCGGTCTCTCTGGGTGCCTTTGTAGCACTGTGTAGATCTTTCTCGGGTCTTGTTCACCTTTGTATCCCCCCGGTATAAACCGAGTCTAGTGCCCGCCTGCGGCCTGCTCTCCGGCAGGTTCAAGCGGACCTGGGAACTCTCCTGCCACACTATTCCCAACCAGAAATTCGTTAGGCTTTTTTCCAAACTGGTGGTCGCAGAGATGGTATCTGCCTCCCAGTAACAGGAAGTTTACCGGGGCCGGAGTCCAGGGTGTGGTGGAGTGACAGTCGGCCCGCCCGTACTTCCTAGCCCTCCCAAAACTGGTCGGGACGCCCCACACCCCCAGCCCTGCCAGAGAACCGTGGAGGGAGTGGGAGAGGAGGTCGGCCCGCAGGGTCCGGAAAGCCCCGCGCCAGGCCAAGCAAATGGGCTCAGTGATGGCCGAGCAGGGCGGAGCTGCCCGCACCTGGGAAAATGGAGGCAGCACCGGGGCAATGAGTGGCCTGGTGGTGCAGGCGGGGAGCCGCGTGGGCATCCACCCCCCGAACAGAGCTTTGCCAGGGATCACTCACAGTGCTGTGCCAGGTCGGGCGCTCGCTCTGTCTCTGGTTTGTTGCCTTCCGTGTTCTCGGCGCTGCCGCCTCGGGCTGTTCAGTCGCGGCGCCGCTCGGGCGCTCCCAGGAGTCTTCTTTAATGCCGGCCTGAAACCTCGAATCCTGGATAGGGCAGCTGGCCGCCTTCAGTGCGGCCCCAGCCTCCGGGATCCTGGCTGCATCCACAGCAGCCCTGGCGCCGTGTTCCCTGTTTCAAGACTCGCTTTTGCAGCTAAGAATCAGTTCTTTTCCTGCTCCACACTTCAAAGCTGTTGCCTGTAAATGAGGCAGCCTCTCCTGCCGGGGGCAAAGTGGCGTTGAGCCCCCACGACCGGCCAGCAGCAGCAGTCCTCCCTTAAGAGATGGCCAGAGGAAGGTCCACAAGTTTCCCGGCTGCCTGAGGCCCAGTGGCCACCTTTTCCACCTCAGCTACTCCGCGCCAGCCGCGGCAGCCGCCGCCATCTTGAAACTCTCCCACAATAAAATTTCAACATGATTCTGGAAGCAAACGTTCAGACCACAGCATTTATATTTTCTCTTCTGTTTTTCTTGCCTACCTCTTGTCCAGCTCCCAATTTCTCAGTTTGTTGTTTTATCAAATCTTTTATCTCAAATTTTAGATTTCAAATTTTTTTTACTTCTTCTGAGGCAAGAAAATGTAAGACGTATGTTATTATCTTCTGTTTTATATATTAACTCATTTTTCAGTTAAATGTCATAATTAAAATTTTGAGATCCAGAAATCAAACCATATTTTCAAATGCTGATTTTACCCCTTTCTAGCTGGGTGATGCTGAACTTCTCACTTAATTGCTCTGTAAATATTTATTAACATGTAAAATAAATATAACATTCACAATTAGATGAGATATTAAATGTCAGAAATTGGAGCCTAACCAGGTACATTGTAGGTGCTCCATAATGTTAGCTCTTGTGATACAGATAGTGACACTGATAATAATGAAGCTCTTCTATATCTTTCTCTCTGCTTTGTTCTTATTCCTGTATTCTGGTGTCTCTCAGAGGCCCTACATTGCTCCTGGATTTTCTGTTGTTGATTCTTTTCAGTTTACTAATTCTTAAACACTGAAAATTTTTCTCAATCTGGGGTAACCTCCAACCTGAGAAAAGAAATGATGGCATAAAGGAAAATAAATAGAACAGAACTGAATCTGCTAAACTGGTTGAAATCATAAAAGGCAAGGGCTAGAACAAAATAGATGGGAAATTTTTTACTTGTCGCAATATTACTACTGCAGATTGAAAAAGCAACTGAAGAATACTAGGCTGAGAACTCAAATATCCAAGTCACTACACAAACAAATAGTGTCAGGTATGACAATCGATACCTGTATGGATCTGGAAGATTCCATTAGACTCTTACTCTTGGGGTGATGGTTCTCAGAGTATGTGGAACACATAAACACATTATCATATTTAATTAGCACATTCTCTGCTTATAGAAAAAAATCCTTCATAAGATGTTCTTCTTTTGTAGGAAGTATTAGCTTTGGATCTCTGCATTTCTTGTCTCCCATACTATTTTTATCTTGTCTATTTACCTTTTCAGTTTCCCTTACTTTGAGTCTGGCTTTTCATCTCTGTCCGATCCCAAAGACTTGAAAATATTTGACTCTTTACATCTTCCTGCGGTTGCTTTAATCAAAATGCAAACTTCATCTGGCTTTCTATATTATTTCTTTTTGCTCCATAGCCACAACCAAAGGACAGACCCACTCTGTCTCCTGAACGCAGCATCATCTAGGGAGATAAAAGAGAAGCCCAGAAAGTATTTAACTTCTCTAGAAAAGCAATTTAAACACTTTTAGCCAAGTTTATTTTTGCCCAGAATTATATAGGTCATAGGCCTATACGGTGTTCAAATATCTGGAGGGCTATTTTATAAAATAATCACCAAAAAAGAACAGAAATAATATAAATAGAAAAATGTAACTTGGAGGTTTAATATAGGACATACTTTTTTATTTTATAATAATTGATACATTTCCAAAAAAGAAATGACCCCTCCTGTAAGGTACCTTATTCCTGCCCTTGGAAGTGTTACTGAAGAGATAATACAAATGTCTGTTAAACAAAAGTTTTAGAAATGATTCTGAGCAGATTGGGCAAATTACACAGATTAATGGTCATCAGACTGTGCTATTGGGAACTTCTGAGTTTTGCTGAAGGAAATGAGTCCAAGTTTACTTCTTTCTCTTAAACCAGAGCTGCTATATTCTATATGTGTTTTACCATTGAGGTTCCATATCTATATTTTTTAAATAAAAAAGAATGCTGCTGGTAAAATAAAATTTTAACTCACTGAGCTTGTTGACTTTTAAATGACTTTCCATCCCAGTAATTCTATGATATAAGTTTAAGTGACTATGATTCATTGTACAATAAAAAATATAAAGTTAATAAAACAATTAAAAAGGTTAGCTTGCCACTCATCTTCAATTATTATTTAATAACTGCTCATTTCATTACTATAATATAATTTAAAAAATAGTGAGTTTTGAGACTGTGTAGCAAATGTATTATCCAGGATAATAGAGATTTCTGCTAAAGCATGCTTATGGGTCAAGAGATAAACGAAGATTAATAAGAGGTCACCAAATCTGTAAGGTATGAAAATGACTACCTACATATGTACATAAGTGTGCTATATCCTGTAGGCACTCAATATATTAAGATTTTTTTTACAAATATTGAGATCAATTACAATTCTATTTCAAAACAAGGTGTTTGTTTTCAAAGGAAGCATCACAATATTTGCATTAAGTAAATTTTTCTCATAATCTGAAATGCTTATAAACAATGCATTATACATTAAGTAACAGCACAATCTGAGCCCGATTTACAGAGTGTAAAGTAATAAAAACTAGACTTCTATCCTGGTATACTTGAGGAATAGAAATTTCCATATGAAAAGCCATGATTGTAAATTTCAATATGAGTAAAATTCCCAATTCCATAAAATGGAAACATCCAATTACTTATGTCTATTTGTCATGAAGAAAAAATAAAACAAGAAATTGACTCAGTTTTTATTGAATAGAGATGATATGGAGACAAGATGCACGGTAGTTTCCCTTTTCCTATTTTCTGTTGGTAGTATTAAGACATTCTCGGTTCCATTTCAGCTCTGTTTGTTTCAGAATTTATACCACTGTGTGCCTTCAGATAACTATGAGAATCCTATAGAGATAATAGGCTGTATTCTTTTACCATTTTTCCTCCTGTGGTGAGAACACTTAAGATCTACCCTGTTAGCAAATTTCAAGTGTACAAGCAGTATTATTAACTTAGTCCCCATACCATATATTAGATCTCTAGAACTTAGTCATCTTACATAACTGAAATTGTTTCCTTTGACCAAAATCTCCCCATTTCTCCCTGCCCTGATAACCACCATTCTACTTTCCACTTCTATGAATATGACTTTTTAAAATTCTCCATATAAGTGAGATCATGCAGTATTTTTCTTTCTGTGTCTGGCTTATTTCACTTAACCTAGTGTCCTTCAACAGATGACAGGATTTTATTCTTTTCAAAGATTCTGCAACTTTGTACCTTTTGACCTACATCTCCACATTTTCTCCCCACTCCTTACCCATGCTAAGCACTGTTTTATTCTGTTTTATGCATTCAACTTTTTTTGTTTTTTAAGAGTCCACATGTAACTGAGATCACCCAGCGTTTTTCTTTCTGTATCTGGCAAGTTAACTTCACTTAGCATAACGCCCTCCAGGTTCATCCATGTTGTCACAAATGGCAGGATCACTTATCTCATTGTAGTTTTGATTTGCATTTCTCTTATGACTAGTGACACTGAATACTTTTTCATATACCTAATAGATATCCGTGTGTCTTCAGAAAAATGTTTGCTCAAGCCCTTTGCCCATTTTTAAATTAGGTTATTTAAGGGGGGTTTTGTTGTTGCCGTTGTTTGCTATTGGGTTATATGAGTTCTTTCTGTATTGTGGATATTAACCACCTATCAGATATATGGTTTGCAAATATTTTCTTCCATTCTGTAGGTTGCTTTTTCATGTTATTGATTGTTTCCTTTGCTTTTAAGTTTGATGTAGAGCCACTTGATTATTTTTGCCACTTGTTTATTTTTGCTTTAGTTGCCTGTGCTTGTGGTGAAATATATGAAAAAAAATCATTGCCAAGACCAGTGTCAAAGAAACTGTTTTCTATTTTTCCTTATGGGAAATTTATGGTTTCCATCTTTACAGTTAATTCTTTAATCCATTTTGAGTTGACTTTTGTGTATGGTGTAAAGTAATAGTCCAATTTTATTCTTTTGCATATGAATATCCAGTTTTTCCAGCACCGTTTATTGAAGAGACTAACATTTCCCTATTGTGCATTCTTGGCAAACTTGTCGAAATTAGTTGACTGTAGATGCATGACTTTTTTCCTGGGCTCTCTAGTCTTTTCCATTGGTCTATGTATCTGTTTTTATGACAGAACCATATTGCCTTGACTACTATAGCTTTGCAGTTTAATTTGAAATCAGGAAATGTGGTACCTCCAACTTTGTTCTTTTTCCTCAAGACTGCTTCGGCTATTTGGGGACCTTTGCACTTCCTTATAAATTTTAAGATTATTTTTTCTATTTTTGTGAAGAATGCCTTTTGAGATTTGATAGGGATGCATTGAATCTGTGGATCACTTTGGGTAGTATGAACATTTGGGGGGGATTTTTATTTTTTTAATTAATTTATTATTATTATTATTATTATTATTATTTATTTTTCTTTTTTACATTCTGAGATGTTGTGGCACAGCTGGGAGAGAAGGGGAGAGGGAAAAGGAAAGAGGAATAGCGTGGGAGGAGTACGGAGGAGGGAGACAGCATGGTCAAGGCCCATGGCACCCCCCTCATTCTGGCAGGGGAGCCCAGGGGGCTTCCAGTGGTGGCTCAGTCATGGCTTGGCTGGATGTGGACTTTGGGGGAGCATGGCTGAGGCCCTTGGCAACCCCACTCCAGCTTGGGAGCCTGGGGCACTTCAGGCAGTGGGTTAGTGGTCATTGCTGAACAGGATGCAGACATGGGGTAGGGCTTGGTTGAGGACTACTGCCCTCCCCTCACCCTGGCTTAGGAGCCTGGGGGGCTTCCGGTCCTTCTAGGTTTTACAGGTGCTCTTTAGTGGTGTTAGACCTTTACTGGCTAATATCAGAACTTTGTTTCTGATCTGTGGGGTTTTTGCTTTTTCTTTCAGTTTTGTGTTGAAGTATTTGCTATTCCCACCACTTAAACTCTGAACCGGAACTAATTTGTTGTCCTTTGTTACTTCTAAAATGGTGCAACTTCCTGTGTGAACCAGCATACGAGCCCTGTGGTTGAGCTAAATTGCTGCTTTGCTGCTGATTCTCTGGGTAAGACTTTTTGTGTGGTTCGGGTTTTAATTGTTGACCTTTTCAGCACTTTCAGGTCCTGTGAGGTCCAGTATACCTGTGGGTTGTTTGGAAATTCTGGTCTGGGCCTGAGTCTTTTCAGTAAACTGCACCCCCTGCAGTTCTATACTCCTGACCAGTCTCCACTGAGTGGGCCTGTGCTGATTGGAGGGCAGGTCAGCTGTCCATGCTGTGCCCTAACATTCCTCCCCCACCCCACCGTGGGCCCATCTCCCCCACCGCCCATACTCCAAACACTTCCCATGGAGAGAGTCAGGTGTTGGTCACTTGTGATGACTCACTGGCCTCTGAGTGGCTCCTTTTTTCAGTTGTTTGTGGCCTCTCACTCTTATGTGGGTCCACGGGAAACCTGTTAGTGGTCTTGCTGGCCTGGGGGCCACCAAGGCCCTCTTCTCCCCTGCAGCCAACAAGCAACTTCATACAAAGGGCACAGCAGTGGCTTTTGCCAGCTTTTGCTCCTGTGTTCACCAGGGCCAGCCTTGAAGTGGTCAGGGCTCGAAATGGTCAAAGCAGTTCTTTCTTGCTCTCATCATGGCTTCTCCTGCTTTTATGAACTCTGTAGATCTCTCCTCCTCTTCCTCTGATCTCTAGTGGCCCCACCTTGGCATTTGTTACTTTTTAATAGTTGTAAATTTGTTTATTGTGGGAGAGGGTTATTCTTAGTACTGTTAATTCTGCCATCTTAATCTGGATTTTTTTTTTTTTAGTATGAACATTTTAACAATACTAATTCTTCCAGTCCGTGAGCATAGTATCTATGCGGCTTTTCAGACCACCCTCATGGTTCCTTCATGAATCAAGTTTACCTAATATCATCTAACAGATGTCCACTTGAAAAGCTAGCAATTGATTATTTTATAAAGTGTAACATATTTTAAATTCCCTTAAGATGACCTATTGTTTAAAACAAACACTCTTTAATACAAAAAAAAATGTTTTAGTGTTACAAGTAATAATCATAAATTATTTGTTTCAGCAATTTGACTTTCACATAATTCATTATTAGGTTTTCTTAGAATTTATTTGCTATGGAACACGTTATCACAAAAACAATTAAATTAAATAAACATTTTTATGTCCCATAACCTGATACCTGTTTAGCTCTTACTAACTATGTAAACTTGACTCAACCACTTAATCGCCAAACAAAGTTTGCTGACTTATGAAAGGGGAACCGTAATAGTATCAGACTCACCAAGCTTTCAGGAAAATATAGAGATATAATGCAAGTAAGGTGCTGACCACCAAAACTGGTACAAAGTATATACTAAATAAATGGCACACATAGCCTTGTATTATTTTATATCACATTATGCACAGAATGCATACAACCGCTATAATGCTCCAGCATTATAGGTAAATATCATCATTGATATTTAGTCATTATTAGAGGAATTACTAGTTGTAGTTACAGACAATAGTTAAATTTAGACAAATGTCCATATATATTCTATATTACATGATTCCATTCTTAAAAGACCATGTATTTTGAATAACTTTACTGTGATTGTATGAGGATATGATTTAAGTAACATGAAAATAAATCTAAATGGCATTTGCATTGCTGTAATTCAATCATAGTATTCACAACCAAGTCAGAATCATCATACATCAGTGTAGCTTTATGAATGCAGTTAATTAGCTTTAATTTGTGAATGAGTGCTTTTAAATAATGATTTTGCATTTTAATCTAATAGGGAAAAGCAACGTATCATTCTATAACAATTTTAAATAATGTATTGGCCATTTATAGGTTTAATTTTGCCACATTTCCTTAATATCAGTATATAAAATAATAAAATACACGTGATTATCTAATGCAACATAAATATAACTACATCAATGATTTTGTGAGACCTCTCACTAGAGTAGGCTATACATCTCAACCCCATTAATTATGATCTTGTCCACATGACTTGATTTGACTAAAGAAATATGCATAGACATAAAATAATAAACTATCCAGCAGAAACTTTTAAAGACATTACAGTAGTCCTCACTTATCCATGGTTTCAATTTCTGCAGTTTCAGTTAACTTTGGTCAACTGCAGTCAGAAAATATTAAGATATTTTGAGAAAGAGACAGACCCCATTCACATAACTTTTATTAGAGCATGTTGTTGTAATTATTCTATTTCATTATTAATTACCATTTTTAACCTCTTACTGTGCCTAATTTATAAATTAAACTTTATTATACGCATGCATGTATAGGAAAAAACATAGTACACAGTATTCAGTATTATCTGCAGTTTTAGGCATCCACTGGGGGTCTTGGAACATATCCCCAATGGATAAGGGGAACTACTGTGCATATCTCTACTTGCCCTTCTTGGCTTCATGCCATCCACCATGAGAAGAGCATGCCCCGAATGACTGCTATTCCTTTCACCTCAGTTTTGGAATGATAGAGACATGGAGCAATTCTAAATCTAAACTTAGCCAATTGCAGCCAAGCCAAACATTGATTATCCAACCTATGGACAAGAAATATTTGTTGCCACAACAAAATGACTAATCTAGATATGGATTTCTTTTTACTTTTTCTTTATATAAACAGGCACTTTTCTATCAGGATGGCATGCAGTAGCATAATAAATTTAAAAGTTTCAAGAAGATGTGATTTTAATATAAAAGGATAAAAACTTCTCTGCTCATGTTAAAGAGCAGTTTCCCAGATGTCAACTTATTATGAGTATTTTAAGAAAAACTAGAGTTTACTTTCAATGCTAAAACACACAGTTACATGTGTCTAACGTACTTCAGGGACATCAAATACACGTACCTTTTCCAACAAGGGCTGAAACTGGAGGGTTGAGACCATAGCAACTGGGTTATGTGTACCTTGGAAGTTCACCCATGATAAACATGGTTAGACTTGCTAACTGACAAATTTAAGACTTGTTAAATGAAAAATGGCCTCTTTAATTATGGGACATGTCTGTGTGCAATCATTTTTTCTAGAACTTCTCCCAAAGTTTTCAGCAAGATAGATGGTCAAGCCATGATTGATGACCACAGTTTTGAATCACTGAAATGTTGAATTCACTACTCGGCTTCTTCATTATTTGAGTCATGGAATATACTTTGATTAGAGCAGTCTGTTGAGGGGGTTAACATAAAATAACTACACAGACAATTTTTTTCTTTTCTTTTGTGTATTTCTTACTTTTTTCTTCTACTTCTCTTCCTTTTCTTATTTTCTAAAACGCTATTTTCATAATTGTTTAAGTCATAAAGAGCTCTGAAAATCAGACTGAGGACATAACTGTTTATGTAAGAGATTATATGAATTAAGGAATTTAAAGGAGCCAAAAGAACTTAATAAACATTTATGCATATTCCATCATATTTGCCTAATTTCCTTTTCATAGAGGTCATTATTCATGAAGGTAGAATAAATGTATTTCATCTTCCGTCAGGCCCACAGAACACTATGATCATAAAAATAATAATTATTTAATGGACAGTGCATGCCAGAATATTGTATTAAGTGTACTTATCAGGATAGGCTAGGTTCTACTGTAGTAACAAATAAACTCTGAAATATTAGGGATTTAGTACTGTACTATAAAAATTTATTTCTCATTTATGAAAAGTCAGTGAGGCTAAGCAGGGTTTCCCTCCATCTCCTTATGGCTACTTTCCATGGTCTCGAGGATTACCAAGGCAGGGTAAGAGAGAGAGAAAAGAGAGGAAGAAACATACTAACTCTTAAATGCCTCAGACTAGATGTGACACATTGTTTCCTCTCACATTCCCATTTTCCAGGAGAGTCACATGGTCCCACGCTAACTCTGACACAGGCTTGTGAATGTTGTCATCCTGCCTGCCCAGAAAGTGAAAATGGTCAGTAGAACAATTAGAATTGTCTTCACTAAGTGATTAAAATATGCCATCTTTTAAGTACATTCATATTCCTGTGAATTTATTCTCATGACTATTAATTGGAAGCAATCCCAAAACTCTTCCAAAACTGGGACTATTTTCTCCGCCTGTCACCAACTGTATAATCATGAGCTTGTTGGTAAAATTTAAAAATATAATGTATTCTCAGAAACAGATTAGCTAACTGGCCATCTTCATATGACCCGAGTGCATTTAACCCCAGTCTAATATTTGCTGTCAGACAAGGGTTTGGGGAAGCGCCTTTCCCTGGGTGAGGGCTGCTGTTTTCAGAATTGGGCAGGCTGTGGTGTTCACAGGTGCATTAGCCTTACCCATCCAATGGAAATAGGATTAAACTAAAAGGTTTCAGCAGCCATGATTAGGATAATTGAAAAATGTAAAATGATGGGCTTTGAAAATTTAGAAAGAAAAATAAGAAGACAGAAATAAGCAAAGAGATAAGAATGAACAGTGATGGCAAAAGAAGTCAACAGATGAACCGAAGAGCAGAGAAACCCTCACCATCTCTGGTAATACAGCACACCTTGAAGACGACGACTTTTCCTGCTTTCATTTTTTCCTTCCTTTCTCCCCTGTCTTTTGCCTTGTTCTGTTTGTTCTTTTCTTTGGCATCTGTAAAAGAATGAGTTGTCATCAAATTTAGGAAACTTGACAGATTAATATTTAATAAGAGGCAAACAAACAAACAAACTGGAACAATTGAAAATTTTCAGGTCTCTCCCTAATTCCTCTTTGCTCTCTCCTTCTTCTACCCTGATCTGTTTTCCTTCAGACACTCTCCCTTTCTCACCTCCAAAAGAATAATTGAATTAATGTCAGTGAATGACCTCCCCTTAATGTGAGGAATGAGAGAGACTATAAAATCAGGCCTTTATTCTGAGCCTCAAAAGAAAGCCAGGTTCAGGCAGGCATGTGCTGAGCTGATGCACTCTGAATGCTGATGCACCTATATATCTCCCTTTTTTTAGTAACAACATTGAAAGTAATTTCAGCAGTTGATAAAAAAACAAATGACTTCCCACAACATTACCATTAGAGCATTTTATGCTACCATAAAAGAGGCACTAATTACCATAGGAAGTCAGGGATAGCTTTATATTTTTCCCTCTAAACAGCATAAAATGTTGTAAACTCTATAGTTAGTATCATTCTTGTCATGAGTTCTTTTTAGATTTAAATACAGATTATTTCCGAGCTCATTTTGCAAAGCTCATGTTTGAATAATCATGAATAACATATTTACACTATAAGCATTTCTTAAAAATAGACATAGGGAGTTTATTTCAGTCCCAAAACAAAAATGTGCATTTGTGCTAAATAATCGCCAGAAAGAGCTTCAGATCCAGGCCTTCAATTTTCTACTTGATTCCTTATCAGCAACAATGAAGCCTTCTTGCAAATGGAAAGGATTTTTTTTTTAAGTTCAAGACCAATTTATTCTCAACTTTTACCGTCACAGAAAGAAATAATTTCCTTGAAGAAAAGTGCATTAAATAAATCTTTCAGTTCACTTTAACACCTTTTGCTTAAAACTTCAACTATAGGTCCAGTTGCAATTCCTAAACTTCAGCTATAATGCCCGTATGCTTAGTGCTAATTCTTAAACCTCATTCTACATTTTAAAGTAGATTTTTTTCCCTGCTTGGGAAAAAATACCCCAAACAAGATAATCCAAATACAGTAAAAAGCATGTTTAGGATCTTGGGTCCTAGGCAGTTCAAAAGCTCTGCCAAAAGATTATATTTATCAACAGAATACAATGGTGGAACAACCTAGGAATCAGGATACTAAGAGGAATTGTCCCCCTTTGAGAGTCTGTTCCTTCCCTTATTGTGGATAAGGGCTGTACGGGGTAGTCCTGCATTGTCTAGAAAGAGAGAATGAGGCTGGAGGTGGGTGGATGGACCTCAGAGCAGATCTGGAAGGAACGGCTGGCTGTGAGGCTGCAAACATGATAGGTTCTTTCTGCACCTGAGCCGGTATCTGCACTCTATTCTGACTGGCCGCTTTATGTGTGGCTAGGCGCACATACTTCCTGGTCTCTGCATCTTGACCCAGGCCAAGGCCATGAGGGCCTCATTCTGTCCAGTGCTCACGCTGAATCTTCGCAGGTTAACATCTGCCTCCCTTCCTCCTCCACTCATCACTGCCCATGATCCACTTCTATCTCCTGCTGTGAAAATACAGGACCATAAGTGACCAGTCAGCTAGGGAAAGACTAGAGTTTTACAGGATAGGTTTCAGTTTGCCAGGAAACACACATCAAGGCGCTAGAGCATTGTCAAGGTTCAGACTGTTAATCATTCAAACGTTCACAGGTCAGAACACTGAGGGTAGACATAGCCTCTCTTCTCTCTGCCACCTAATGACACAAATGTGATACAGCAACTATACCTGCAGCTCCTGTAAGGACAGTGCAAATGGAAGGGATTTAAATGTGACAACTTCCATTGAAAATGCTTCAAAGGGTGTCTTCCTACTGCAAGCACTAAATCTGGATAAAAGAGGAAGGGAGAGTTTTATTTTATTGGGTTACTATAAGTGTAGCCTTGAGATCATAGTATTTCTGGGATATTATAAGATCATATTTAAATTTTTTTAAATGTATTTTTCTATACTGTAGTTCAAAAATAAAAATTCTGTAAGTCACTTCATATGAGAATACTTTCAATGAAATAATAAAAAAGATAAGCACTGCATGCATTACATAAACATTATAACACTGGCTGAAAAACAAAATATGTTAAAGCATAGTCTGAATACAACCTTCCAGTGTTTAATCCTATTCTAGGCAATTTTAAATCCATTTTTTGCACTTCAAAACCAATCTACAATTTGTCAAGTTGTTATATTTTACCACAGAGTTGTGTTACCAGTGGGTACTTAATGAATACTGGAACAACAATAATAATAATTGTGCAAAACTTGTGTAGAAATTCAATCAGTGCAACACAATAGCCAAGTGCAAATATATTCTTATATGTTTCTAAGAAATTCTGAGCTTATAGTCATTAAATAGTTGCTTAAAATAATATAATTAGTAATAATTGACACCAGACTTAGATTCACAATTTCCTTACTCCAAGTCCAGTAGCAAGATAGAAAACTAAAGAAATAAATAAAGTAAAATAAAAGAATCTTAACATTAAATATTTAACTGTTAGCTAGAATAGTACTGTAAGGAATAGACTTTATAAAAGTGTGCTGTCCCACTGTAGCAGTCCTGAAAAGGAGTATAGAAAAGCAACTGTCTTATGTTTGACTTATTAGAAATATTCTACATTATTCCAAATTATATTCTAGTATTACTTAAGGAAGTAAAATAGTGAGAAAAAAGGAACACCATGCATTCATTAAATGCCAACTATGTGCCAGGCACCTTGTTATTTGCTTGTAATTTAAATATGAAATGCATTCTCCTTGAGCTTAAGAAACATGTTTTGGAGGTAAGCAGAAAAATGTGTACATAATTCTGATTCAACATAATCATTACTATAAAGTACATATGTAAGAAATGTAAGAGTCTAAATACTTCCAATTGCCATAAACCTACTTTTTCTATCTCATAACAGTTTCTTTATATTTTTGCTTGTGAAGATATGAAGATCTCAACAAAAGATATAGCTTTTCTGTGGCTTATTTTTCTTTTTGCAAACCAGGCATGAATCTTAATCAAGGTAAGATTCTGAGAGAATGCCAAAAAGAAGAGTGTCTATTTTCTCTTTCTATGAGATTATATTGCCAATTTCTTTGATTTGGTCTGGAATTAAATAAAAATGCAAAGATTAGCAGGGACAATACATTGAGTTCTGTAGATTGTTACACTCTACAAAAGAAACCTTGATAATGTAAATGTACTGTTAAATGTAAAATCCAGCCTACATTACACATGCACGTCCATGCACTTTAGCCCTGAGCCTTGTTCATGGGCTATGTCTAATTTAGGTAAAGATTCCTTATGGACTAATAACAGCACTGAGTGCTAGGGCCCCAGTTACTGGGTATGACTGCAAACTGAAGTCAAGTTTTCTAAAGACTCCAAGCACACTCAGCTCATGGAGGTCACAATCCCAGTGACTGAGGTCAGAATTTCCTTGGAGGATATGCCTGTACATTTCACACTTCCCTCTTGGACAGGACAGAAAAGTCCAGGTCCTGTAAGGCCATAAGGGAAGCCATCTTCCTTAATAAGTTCAGCACAGGATATTTAAATGTTAACTACTGAAAGAAAAATTTCCAGATGGCTAAATATTCCCTTATATCAAACTGACCCCAATTATTTCCACATAAGTCTTACCTTGGGGAACTGTATACATTCATAAACACTATCTCTCAGACAGTGAATCCTAGGACCCCTTTTCCCAAATTTGCTAACCCAACCTATACCCAAAATACTTTTTCCTGATTCTCTTGGTAGTGATGAGACATACAAAAAGGCTTAAAAAATAAGAGTGAATAATAGAATTGTATTATAGAAACAAACAATGGCTTACTTTAAAACTGTCCTTCTGTACCTCCTTGGCCAGCTTTCCCTAGAGTGTTAAGGTCCTGTTCTGTCACACATGGGCAGTCTTGAGACAGTCAGAAACTGGACTTGAAGACTGGCAGGCCCTCAGGAGCAGCTGGCCTGGATTTCTCATTTTTTTGCTGACCTCAAACCAGGGGATACTATTTCATATTCCACCATTAAGGACTACTCCTTATGAGTATTAAAAATAACAGCACCCTGAAGCATCTGTGCTCAAGAAAAGCAAGAAAGACAGATTTCCATTCTATATCCCACCTAAGCTTTCCCTGCTTTCCAGTTTTTAGTATGAGAAATGCTCCCCTTCTATACCCCCATCCCCCACCCCCCCAAAGTAATTGCTGCAGTGAAGGATGTTAACCTTCTGAAGGGTCTCGCCACAGGGCTTGGCCTTCCCAGCACCACTGGAATCATCTGTATCTCTATCAAGGGGGATCAGGAAGAACATTAGTCGTAAAGTTCTCCAAGGAGTCCAACTCTGAATGAAACTAGTTAGGGAAGAATTAAACTACCTATGGATCAAAGGAAGAAATTACTATGAGAACCGACTCATCACCAGCTGAAAACATCTTTGGAACAGTCTCAGCTTTTAGTGTTATTAGCCAATTCTCCAGGCTTTCACCTCTCTCAGGACACAACTTGAAGTGTCTCTAAGCTCTCATGTTACCCTGAGAAGATGATTTGTTTCACCAATGATTTTTTTCAGAACTCCAACCCTAATCTCTGCTAAATAGACCACATTTCTCACCCCAGATTCTTGCTAGTTTTTTGTGATATTGTCAGCATGGTCAAAATTAAAAGGGGGAAAGCAGAAGCCATTACAGTGCAACAAATTTATCCCTGAAAATTCTAAAGGAAGTTCTAATTTTTAAAAAGAGACAGTTCTAGAAATGTTGACTAGAACCACATTTGAAAATCCCTAAATAAGAAAAAAGGGTTGATTAAATATAGTCACATACTGGAATCACAAAAACAAAAAGGTTGTGATTTTTAACAAACCTGACAATTTTTGATAGAGAGCACAAAGAGTCAGTAGGAGAAATCTATAGACAAAATTATATGATTTGAGAGCACTTTCAGTAGAGCACAAACTATGAATATTATATCTACCAGGTCAAAAAATGTGACAATTTGTGATGAGCATTGAGAACAATCATAGGTAAATATTAGAAGGCAAATGGTTTCAGGTGGTGAAATTGCCTTAAGATGAATAAAGAATTGCTATATCATGGGGATTCAGTTTTAAGCAACTTAACTTTAATACCTATGATGAAGGATATGGCATAAAATAATAAAATGTGGAACTGCAGACTAGTGATACATCAGTAAAAGTAAGGTAAAAGTAAAATAAAAGAGAATGATTTTAGTAAAATGAATTTGAACAAAGCTCAGTGATTGCCACTTAAATAAATATTAATGGAGCAAACACAATTTTTAAAACAAAATCAAATGAGAGCTGTATATATACTATAGGAATAAAAAAGAAATAAAGAAAAATACGATATAGACATTTTTGCAAATTTAGTAAAGGCTAAGGATCTCAATAATTATTCAGAGTAAAATAAAATTACTAAAATAAATTTATTAAAAATAGAAGAAAATTATTAAAATAAAATAAAATAATTAAAATGAGCATATGTGCTGACATAGAAACTATGTTGAGTAATAAAACCATTTCTTGCTAGCACAGAATGAATTCTATAGATTTGAGACAATAGTTTGTATATTTTAAAAAAATCTATTCCATTTCTTTACATTTTTTAGTTTTACCAGGCAAGTGGAAGTCATAAGTATAATATTATTTTATTCAGCATTAAAGAGGGGAAAAGTTGTTGACAGCAGCATTTTTGAGAACATAAAGCACTGAGATAATTTATTTTAAAGATAAAAGATAATATCAAAGATTGTTTAAATATCAGTTATTATAAAGGCAAATATGAGTCTGTTTATACTGAATCTTTATGTATTCTCTATTTTGACAGAATAAAACTGTTTCTGTCTCTACTGATTGTTTCGATGAGAAAAGCAGTATGGCTTTCCGTACTACTCAAAGATTTTTTAGTTATTTCTCAGAACTTTATCTTAAGATTATGCATTTTTGCTTATATATATTTGAAATTCTAATTATTTATTGTATCTTCCATTCATTTTTGGCTAAATATACATTAAGAAATAAAGCAAAATATAGACTTCTGCTCCTCATAGGAATTTACAAGAAGAAGAAGAAAGTTTGTGCCTGTGCAAGTAACAGTACCTTAATGGTGAGTATCTTCTATGTGCTGCTGGAGAAATATAATTATAAAAAAATCTCCCAACCCAGAAAACCTTTCCACAAAAGTGAAAGAGAAAAAATTATTGGATAAGAGTTAAACCAAAATGTGATGTTCATCACCAGCAATCTGCTAAGAGATTGCAAAGAATGAAAGAAACCTCACCCTCTTATATAACTAAGTAAATACAATCCATTACATACACATTTTGAAAATAAGGAATAACTATTCCTCAAGTAAAAGGACTTGATCACACCATTTGTCACACATTGTTTATCCTAAATTTACCTGGTAATTTTGGTGATTATCTGTGTAAGCTAATTGGCTTTATCCGTACGGAAAAAAAATAAACTACAGATGGCCCTGATTTACCATAGTTCAACTTTAAATTTTCTGGTTTTAGATGGTGTGAAAGCTACACTCATTTAGAAACTGTGTTTTGAGTACACATACAACCATTCTGTTTTTCATTTTCAGTACAGTATTTAAAAAGTTACATGAAATATTTAATACTTTATTATAAAAGGCTTTTTGTTGGATGATTTTTGCCCAGCTATAGGCTAATTAAGTGTTTTGAGCATGTTTAAGGTAGGCTAAGCTAAGCAATGATGTGCAGTAGGTTAGATTTACTAAACGCATTTGAATTTAAAATATCTTCAACTTATGATGGCTTTATAGGGACAAAATCCCATCCCATTATAGGTCAAGGGACATCTGTACTCATATTGTTAGCACAGAAGATAGCTTTGCAATTTAGAGTAACATATCTTTCAATGTTAGGTACCCACCCTCCCGCAGAAACTAAGAGATAGGGGCAGTACCTTCTTTGGATATTTACATTCCAAAGTGTTGGTTCCTAGGTCACTAGGAAAGCCACTCCTGAGACATTAAACTTACAAGAGGTTTATTTAGCTTTTTAAAAGATTTACAAATATTTCAAAGAGACAGAGAAAGAACTTATAATTACAGTTTTTTAAAGTAAATGCTGTAAGAAAAGAGAGAGGGAAGAGATCTCTTCCCTTATTTTTAACTGGGAGAACTAAGACTCATATTTTTAATTTGTATTTACCTTTAAGGTGCCAAGTCCTGTTAGAGATTCTGGAGTTTCACAAAGAATAACATGTAACCACTACCCTCGAAGAATTCACATTGTAGCAGAATAATAGTTTAATCTGATTGCTATGATCTTTCTTTGAGATTTTACCATATTACAGTGTCAGCAGTGACTGTAGAACATGAATGTTGTGGATATAGCAAGGCATGAAACACCTCTTTCTTTTTTTTTTTTTTTTTTTTTTTTTTTTTTATTTTGTCGATATACATTGTAGCTGATTATTGCTTCCCATCACCAAAACCTCCCTCCCTTCTCCCTCCCCCCCCCCCGACAATGTCCCTTCTGTTTGCTTGTTGTATCAACTTCAAATAATTGTGGTTGTTATATCTTCTTCCCCCCCCCCCGGTTTGTGTGTGTGTGTGTATGTGTGTGTGTGAATTTATATATTAATTTTTAGCTCCCTCCAATAAGTGAGAACATGTGGTATTTCTCTTTCTGTGCCTGACTTGTTTCACTCAATATAATTCTCTCAAGGTCCATCCATGTTGCTGCAAATGGCAGTATTTCATTCGTTTTTATAGCTGAGTAGTATTCCATTGTGTAGATGTACCACATTTTCCGTATCCACTCATCTGATGATGGGCATTTGGGCTGGTTCCAACTCTTGGCTATTGTAAAGAGTGCTGCGATGAACATTGGGGAACAGGTATACCTTCGACTTGATGATTTCCATTCCTCTGGGTATATTCCCAACAGTGGGATGGCTGGGTCGTATGGTAGATCTATTTGCAATTGTTTAAGGAACCTCCATACCATTTTCCATAGAGGCTGCACCATTTTGCAGTCCCACCAACAATGTATGAGAGTTCCTTTTTCTCCGCAGCCTCGCCAGCATTTATCGTTCAGAGTCTTTTGGATTTTAGCCATCCTAACTGGGGTTAGATGGTATCTCAATGTGGTTTTGATTTGCATTTCCCGGATGCTGAGTGATGTTGAGCATTTTTTCATATGTCTGTTGGCCATTTGGATATCTTCCTTAGAGAAATGCCTACTTAGCTCTTTTGCCCATTTTTTAATTGGGTTGCTTGTTTTCTTCTTGTAAAGTTGTTTGAGTTCCTTATATATTCTGGATATTAATCCTTTGTCAGATGTATATTTTGCAAATATTTTCTCCCACTCTGTTGGTTGTCTTTTAACTCTTTTAATTGTTTCTTTTGCTGTGCAGAAGCTTTTTAGTTTGATATAATCCCATTTGTTTATTTTTCCTTTGGTTGCCCGTGATTTTGGGGTCGTATTCATGAAGTCTGTGCCCAGTCCTATTTCCTGAAGTGTTTCTCCTATGTTTTCTTTAAGAAGTTTTATTGTCTCAGGGTGTATATTTAAATCCTTAATCCATTTTGAGTTGATTTTAGTATACGGTGAGAGGTATGGATCTAGTTTCATTCTCCTGCATATCGATATCCAGTTATCCCAGCACCACTTGCTGAAGAGGCAGTCCCTTCGCCACTGAATAGGCTTGGTGCCTTTGTCAAAGATCAGATAGCAGTAAGTGTGTGGGTTGATTTCTGGATTCTCTATTCTATTCCATTGGTCAGTGTGTCGGTTTTTATGCCAGTACCATACTGGAAAGATGGCAAGTGAACAACCTAACACTTCACCTTAAAGAACTAGAAAAACAAGAACAATCCAATCCTAAAGTTAGCAGACGGAAAGAAATCATTAAGATCAGAGCAGAACTGAATGAAATTGAAAACCAAAAAACAATTCAAAAGATCAACGAATCAAAAAGTTGGTTTTTTGAAAAGATAAATAAAATTGACAAACCATTAGCATGGCTAACAAAATAAAGAAGAGAGAAGACTCAAATAACAAAAATTAGAAATGAAAAAGGCGATATTACAACTGATTCATCTGAAATACAAGGAATCATTCGCGACTACTATAAACAACTATACGCCAACAAATTTGAAAATCTGGAGGAAATGGATAAATTTCTGGACACACACAAGCTCCCAAAACTGAACCGTGAAGACGTAGAAAATTTGAACAGACCAATAACAATAAAGGAGATTGAAGCTGTTATCAGAAGGCTCCCAACAAAGAAAAGCCCAGGACCAGATGGATTCACAGCAGAATTTTACCAAACATTCAAAGAGGAATTGACACCGATTCTTTACAAACTATTCCAAAAGATTGAAACGGACGCAAATCTCCCAAACTCATTCTATGAAGCAAACATCATCCTGATACCAAAACCAGGTAAAGATATAACCAAAAAAGAAAACTACAGGCCGATATCCTTGATGAATATAGATGCAAAAATCCTCACTAAAATACTAGCAAACAGAATACAGCAACACATACGAAAAATTATTCATCACGATCAAGTGGGATTCATCCCAGGGATGCAAGGTTGGTTCAACATACGCAAATCAATAAATGTGATACACCATATTAATAAACTCAAACACAAGGACCATATGATCATCTCTATAGATGCTGAAAAAGCATTTGATAAAGTTCAGCACTCATTCATGACAAAGACCCTCTATAAGTTAGGTATAGAGGGAAAGTATCTCAACATAATTAAAGCCATATATGACAAACCCACTGCCAATATCATCCTGAATGGGGAAAAGCTGAAAGCTTTTCCTTTAAGAACAGGCACTAGACAAGGATGCCCACTCTCACCACTTCTATTCAACATAGTGTTGGAAGTACTAGCCAGAGCAATCAGAGAAGAGAAGGAAATAAAGGGCATCCAGATTGGAAAAGATGAAGTCAAACTGTCCCTGTTTGCTGATGACATGATCCTATATATCGGACAGCCTAAAACCTCTACAAAAAAACTGTTGGAATTGATAAATGATTTCAGCACAGTAGCAGGATACAAAATCAACACACAAAAATCAGTAGCATTTCTTTTCTCCAATAGTGAACATGCAGAAGGAGAAATCAAGAAAGCCTGCCCATTTACAATAGCCACCAAAAAAATAAAATACTTAGGAATTGAGTTAACCAAGGAGGTGAAAAATCTCTATAATGAGAACTACAAACCACTGCTGAGAGAAATTAGAGAGGATACAAGAAGATGGAAAGATATTCCATGCTCTTGGATTGGAAGAATCAACATAGTGAAAATGTCCATACTACCCAAAGTGATATACAAATTCAATGCAATCCCCATCAAAATTCCAAAGACATTTTTCTCAGAAATGGAAAAAACTATTCAGACATTTATATGGAACAATAAAAGACCACGAATAGCCAAAGCAATGCTCAGCAAAAAAAATAAAGCTGGAGGCATAACACTACCTGACTTTAAGCTATACTACAAAGCTATAATAACCGAAACACCTCTTTCAATTTCCTTTAGTGTGCCTTTCTCTACTGCAGAATTTGTAAGGCTAAAGACTAGATTGCTCATACTCCTTTGCAGTTATGTTTCTGGAGAGGAATTAGTTTCCAATAATTAAAGGTATTTATGTGAGATTTGGAAGGCAGAAATGAAACAGAAGCCATCTTTCTGTGCTTTGGTTATAGTGGTTCATGAGTGACCTTATAAAGGCAATAGGGTTGTTTGCAGTGGCACACAGGTGTCCATTTGTTGGCATCATGGGTTTTAAGGGGCAGGTGCAGTAGAAGAGGCAGGGGTGGAAGTTGCAGTTTCCCATCCTAGATTGAAACTAAAATAATGTGTCCTCGTATCTAACAATTTCCATGGCAACCTCCTGATTCTCTGCCATAGAAGAGACAGGACTTCACCCTGAGCACCAGTTCAGTGATCTTGTTCAAAAAAACTTTCCTGGTGATCCAGAACTACTTCACCAGCCCCTTCAAAGCTTTTGTAAAACAGTAATTTCACCTATGTTAAATCCACTTGTAATTAAAAGGTTTACAGTAGTGCCTGTTTCTTGCAACTTAGTCTCTGGTCTTAAAGTCAACTGTTTTATTTTGCTTGTGTTAATTGGTCTTTGGGGCACTTAAAGCCGTAATGCAGAGATTTAAGAATTATATATAGAAAAGAAGTATTAGTCCAAGCAGATTCTACTAATATACTAATCTGTGATAAAAATAGCCAGAACTGTAAATGTTCTTAAATAAATTGCATTTACAATTATACAATTTATTTGTTATTTTATTATATACAATATATTTTAAGCTCATTAAAGGCAATGGCTGTCTTCTCTTTACAGGGTTTCACTTATGTTGATTGACATATGAGATCAGAGATAAAAATAGTATAACAAGAACAAATCCAGTACTTTTTTAAATGAAGCTGGTGAAAGAAAATGGAAAAATTCTATTTTTAATGTAAAAATTTGTCTTCAATAAAACCTTCAGTTTTGTATTTATAAAAAAAAGACCAATATCATCTTATGAAAACAAAATCTTGCCTTACAACAACACATCTGACTTTTCCAGTTTGTTAGACTAGCAATCTCTATCTGAATGGCCTAAGAAGTAAGAAAGTCCTATTTCATAAAGTCACGGGCAGTGGCAAGAAATTGAAGAAATATTAAACAGCCCTCTGATTGTTCCCTACTCTAAAAGAGTTCCTGAAATAAAATAAAATTTTCTTACTATTAAATTTTTAATTTTGAATCAGAGATTTATGTACCCATGTGAGCCTAAACCAGTGTCTGTTACATAGTAGGCATTCGGTATTGAATAAAAAGTATTAATATGTTATCCATGGCTCACTAGCAGTCTTGAAATGAGATAGTTCTCCTGTTTATATCCTCAGCCAATTCTACTTTTGCTTTTAGCCAAGAGCAAGTATTTAGTTAATACTATTTAGAGTCTATTAGCAAGATATTTAAAGAAACAAAGAAAAAATTGTAGCTCAAAGCTAAGATTAACTTGTTTGAAAAGAGGAAAGAGTTTCATGTATTTTTGACAATTAATAAGCATGAACAAAAAGAAAATAATGTTGACAGAGTGCATGATAGTAAGTGAAGAACAGAAGGAATATGATTATCCAGAGAAATGAAAACCTTGGCATCCCAAAGTAAAAGGACGATTAAGAATAGAGGGGAAATGCTATAGATTGAATGTTTGTGTCTATTCAAAATTCCTGTGTTGAAATCCTAACTCCCAATGTGATGGTACTAGGAGGTGGCACCTTTGCAAGGTGATTAGGTCATGAGAGAGGATTAGTGACCTTACAAAAGAGATCTCAGAGAGCTCTTTGCCCCATCTGTTCAACCTGTGAGAATACAGCAAGAAGAACCAGGAAGGTGGCCCTCACCAGACACTGACTCTGTCTGGCACCTTGGTCTTTTATCAGCCCTGTAAAAAATAAATTTCTGGTATTTATAAGCCACCCAGTTTATGGTATTCTGTTATAGCAGTCCAAATAGACTAAGATAGGAAAAAAGAATCACTTTAGTGCTTTACTGCTTTTATGCACTAAAAGTTCTCAAAATCCAAGAGTGGCATAGGCCACAAAGTTCAAATTCTCCTTTATTCAACAAGCATGTACGGAGTTAGAGAAAGACTAGAAGAACCCAATGGATGTGCAATGGAAAGAAGCTCTTCTAAGGGGTGCAATTTTAAATACACTGTTCATTGAGTAATCTCTGTGATGAAGGAGGTATTTGAGTAAAGACCTGAAGAAGAGAGATATTTACTAGTATCAATTAGTAAACAATGATCATGGAATATTTAATCTATTACTAAATATGACTTTTATATTTACCATAAGCAGTGAACAAGAGTATAAATGATTAAATGTTATCACACTCATCTCTTCTGTGTTTATTGAGAGGTAAGAGAGTGAGGGTTGAAGAGCACAAGGAGAAATTAAAGAAGATGGAAGAAAACAAAACAAAAAACTACAGACGTTGATCTCTGTATGGTTCTTTAAATAGCTATTTTTCTGTTTTGCATATATTTGAGTCAGTCAACTACTCCTGCACAAATAATGCCAATTCATACAACACATGGAATTTTAAGAACATGATGTTTGATTTTCTTGAACTTTCATGAAGATTATAAATTTCCTAGTAGACATAGAAAGGAGAAAGATCAGCCTCTGAATTTGCACTTTCAATTTCAGTAATAAATAGATAAATATTAATATTTATACTTTATTCCTTTTGGTATTCTTTGAAATTTTTTCATGTGTGTGTTTTTTGTGTTTGAAAATAATTTTGATCACTTAAAAATTTATATTTAAATATTCTTTAAGCCATTATTTAAAGTAGGAACTATATAGAACTACAGGTTAAAGGCTTCCATCTTACACTTCAGTACCCCTGTCTACCTGCCCAGTGACACAGTGGAGAATAATCATTTTTATTATCTTTCTACAGACAGATAAAACAAATGTATATACCATTTTGCTACACAAATTTTCCTTACTATGAACTCTGCTCTGTGCCTTTTATTACTTAATATAGCTCAAAAACTACATGTCAGTGTGAACAGACCTACCTCATTTGAATGTCTGCAAAATATCACATAAATTATTTGGATTTCAAGTATGAATCATAATTTTAAAATTGATTTTTCAGAGAACCAAGTGAATACTAAAAAAATGTGGTTAATGCCCAATGTCAATTCTGCTAATGACTATGAGGCCTTTAGAAGAACTTGTAGAGTATTTTTACATCTCCTCTGGTTAGAATATGTAAATTATGGCTAAGATTAAGCCACACAAGCCCTTTTTTCCATCCTGTTTTCTACATGATCAATGTCTTACTTTATACTAAGGTTTGCTTCGCTGACAACTGAGATTTAAAGAAAACTAACAAAAAGAAACAAGCTGCAAGTGGCCCAGCTCTGTTCCAGCTCACTGTGCTGTTTAGTCATGTTTGACACAGAAAAGGCTCCACGGTGGCTTCATTCTGTCTTGTTATCAGCCCCGAAACAACACTGAGCAGTGGGTGATGCAGCAATTTTCACTCCTTGTCACTCATGAGACAGCTGGAGTTTTAATCTTTTTTCTTCCATGAAGCACCCAAGCATACTTTTCTACTGGCAACTTCCCTCTCTCAGCATGACTTTCCATTTTATTTTCTACTCATATAGGCACAGTATCAAAACTCAGAAAGGAAATCAATTTGAGAGTCTAAACTGGATATTTATGTTCTTTTTAAAACCTAAATTGTATTTTTCTGAGAGTATTTGCTATATTCTGGTTAGTGTATAATGTGCCTTTAAACACTGTTGCACTCTGGAGAAAATAAAAATCACAGGCTCTCTTATTTCACATAATTCACCCACACAACACCATTCTCTCATGAGGGATATACTACATATTTTGCAAATTATTTACCAATTGTTTGCCTATAGGGTTTGTGGAAACTGATATCCTTTCTTGGATATGCATCAGTATAGTCAACAATTTGTTTTGATACTCCATTTTTAAGGACTGCTGAAAAAATGTTTAGGGCTATTTGATATGATTAAATATGAAAAGAAGATGCTGTGCCTGTGGGATTATTAAATTTTACTCACTGGAATGTCATGTTTAACTTGAACATATTGAACCTAAACCACTCCGAGTAAATGCAGAGTTATTGTTTTTGGTAATGTTTTGTATTAGACTCATCTGCTATTTGTCAAAAGTGATTTATGGATTCACACATGTTCACACATGTCTCTTCTGAGTACTTTCCAGCCTATGAAGCAAAATAAAATCTTGAAAAAAAAAAAAACCCTGCTCTGTAATACAGACCATTCATTCAGGCTTTTTCATGTCATCTTTGATCCCATTAAACTAGGACCAAAGATCATTTATCTTATTCCAACCTCCACACAGATTAATCCTACCCTGAATAATATCCTTTCTCAATCAAACCTTTTTTAAATAATTCTAGTCAAAAAAGCCTCTTTCCATTATTTATTCTCTAAACTCATTCTGAGTGTAATGCCTATTTCAAATAGTTTAGTAACTAATTATGTGTTATTGAATTTCCTGAATTGTACATATTTTCTCCAAAATACTGTGTTTTATTGGAATACAGGAACCATACCTTGTCTTCTAACATACAACAAAGTGACTATCACAGAGCATAATAAGAGCTCAGTGAATGCCTGTTCATCTGATAGTTGCAAAGTTAGTGAAGAATGGTGGCTCCATTAATAGTTTAATCAGGGCCAAACACTGCTTTAAAAATTTTAGTTTAATCTGTAAATAGAACACTTACCCAAGAACCCTGCCATGGATTAAAAATCTATTTTTGTGAATAATTGCAAATGAAGTTGTAGATAAATAGCTTGTGCTCAGTGGTTCTGGGAAATGCTTAACATTTTTGAATAATGCAATTCACTTTTCCAGTGCATAACAGGCTTTTAAAAAGCTACTGCCAAAAAATGTTTACATAATACTGCTTTGTTCCTAAGGAAAGCTGATATTCAACTAGAAACAAATATGTACCACTTGGTCTCCATTAGCAGCTCTTAACCCAAGTATGTTCATTTGATCCATTGAAAAGAATTAAGCTATCATAATCTATAGTAAATCAAATGTTTTAACTGAGCATTTCATATTCTGTTCATATATCATTTTATATTCCAAAGATTTCAATAAGTCCAACATTCAAAATTATCCTGAACACATGAAAAAATCACATTCTCTGTTCTCTTACCTAGATGATTGCTGCTAAAAATAAATCTGTAGGTACATGCAAGTATATAATAAATTTTTGACAACTTAATAGCTTAATTTAATTAAACTTCTTGACACTCTAAAATATTAACTGTGCATCACTTTAATAAACATTATCATAGCAATCCTCACTTTTGTTATATTTATTATTATATGTATAAAGATTGACTAGATATAGGTATAATAACTTCTTTAGTAACTGTTTTCCACATTAAGGTCCATAACAGCACAATTCATGATTATTTTATTTACTTTTGCATTCTTGGTGTTTAAGAGTTACCCACACAAAATAGATTCTCAAAAAATATTTGTTGAAAAATTAATGAAAAGACAAATTCTGATTTCAGCTTCAACTGAAAAATGCTTAAAAGCATCACTAACATCCTAAAAACAAGAAAAAGGTGCAGAAACTGAAAATCAATGACTTTGTAGACTCATCAGAAAACTGAGATCACAGGGCAAATTTCAGCCCCAATCTGGAGAGACATGCACATGCAGAAAAATGCACATCCAAAAATTATCTGCTGAGCAAAAGCTACTGAGGCCATAAACTAGTATGGATATTTAAATGAGAATTTTAATAGGTTGCTGGAAGCTCAAATTAGGACTTTCTAAGGCCTGCATTGTTAAGGAGGAAGGAGTAGTAGTGCTCACACAAGCCTGAGCTTCTTTCCTTCCAGGACCCCACCAAGTTTTCACAGTGATGCTGCAACCTTGCTAAACTCACTGAATAGTCTTAGCAATTTGTGTGTGTGTGTGTATGTGTGTTAGATTTTCTACACCAAAAAGAAACAGAGAAAAAGACAATTTTGTGCCTTCTTTTTCAATCTGGATGCCTTTTATTTGTTTTCTTGGCCCCTGTTGCACTGAAAAAAAACAAAAACAAAACAAACCTCTAGTATAGTGTTCAAAATAAGTGGTATGATCAGACTTTTTTGTCTCTTTACTGATTTGGGAGAGAAAGCATTCAGTCTTTTACCATTAAGTGAGATGTGAGTTGTAGGTTTGTATATGCTCTTCATCAAGATGGACAAGTTCTTTTTTATTCCATGTAGGAAGTTACATTGATTGAGATTTCAAATGTTAAACCAACCTTTCTTTTCCAATATTTTATATATTTTGATGGATTTGACTTGCTAAAATTTTATTAGAAGTTTTGCTTTTATGTTCATGGGAGATATTATTCTGTAGGTTTTTTTTTTTTTTTTTTTTTTTCTTATAATGCCTTTGTCAGGTTTTGATGTGAGGGTAATGCTGGCTTCATGAAATGACGTGAGAAGTATGTCTCCTCAGGCAAGAGTTTAAGAAGGATCAAGGCAGCAAATCTCACCAGGATTTAAAAAACATAAAAGATCACAAATATATCTATTCAATAAGAAAAACATTTCCAATTATCTACACTAGAAGGTTAAAACTGCATTTTTCCAACAAAATATTTTGTTGGTTATCTCTCTTACTATAACATTTCTGCAGGAATTCAACATTTTTTTTCTTGGCAGCTGGCTGGTACAGGATCCAAACCCTCAACCTTGGTGTTACAGCATTGTGCTCTAACCAACTGAGCAAATCGGCCAGCCTGATTTTTTATTTTAATCCAATATTTATGTTTTGCTTTTCTCAGCCAATTTCAAACTGGTAAATACAGCATTATACTGTTACAGAACTAGATAGAACTAGAAACTTTTTTTACTCTGCTAGTAGTACAGAGCCCCTTTACTGGTGAATCAATGTGGGTTCTCTTTTGAGTGTGACAAAAAACCCAAGGTTGAGCTAAGGAAAAACTCTGAAGTTAATTAATTTGTCTTCTGTAAATTTTTCATTCAATTTATTGAATTTCAACTTCCAGTAGGACAGAAAAAACTTCTCCATATGTGAATCTCTAAAAATTTTATGCAAGATATCTTGAAAGAAGTTTATGCTGAATACAAGTTTGTGAGAACTGTGATTGATGTCAGACTGGAAACATTTGTCAAAGGCCTTATTTGAGGGATTACATATCAGGAAGTGTAAGGCACCGTACTTGTCTCTCTATTCTGCTGTCCTCTCCCCAATCCATGTGCCCCGGGACGTGCCTCCTGTTCTGATTGGTCCTTCTATGGAATGTTCTCTACTCTGTACTTTCTCCTTCTATCTCTTCTACATGCAATCATATATTCTCTCCACTAGGCACTGCTTTTAAAAGAAACTATCGAGGTTTCAAGATGGCGCCGGCTGCGTCGGCTGGCGCGGAGTAGCTGAGGTGGAAAAGGCGGCCACTAGGCCTCAGGCAGCCGGGAAACTTGTGGACCTTCCTCTGGCCATCTCTTAAGGGAGGACTGCTGCTGCTGGCCGGTCGTGGGGGCTCAACGCCACTTTGCCCCCGGCAGGAGAGGCTGCCTCATTTACAGGCAACAGCTTTGAAGTGTGGAGCAGGAAAAGAACTGTTTCTTAGCTGCAAAAGTGAGTCTCGAAACAGGGAACACGGCGCCAGGGCTGCTGTGGATGCTGCCAGGATCCCGGAGGCCGGGGCCACCCTGAAGGCGGCCAGCGGCCCTATTCAAGATTCGAGGTTTCAGGCCGGCATTAAAGAAGATTCCTGCGAGCGCCCGAGCCGCGCCGCGACTGAACAGCCCGAGACGGCAGCAGCCGAGAACACGGAAGGCGACAAACCAGAGACAGAGAGTGAGCACCCGACCTGGCACAGCACTGTGAGTGACCCCCTGGTCCAGCTCTGTTCGGGGGGCAGATGCCCACGCGGCTCCCGCCTGCACCACCAGGCCACTCACCGCCCTGGTGCTGCCTCCATTTTCCCAGGTGCGGGCAGCTCCGCCCTGCTCGGCCATCACTGAGCCCATTTGCTTGGCCTGGCGCGGGGCTTTCCGGACCCTGCGGGCCGACCCCCTCTCCCACTCCCTCCACGGTTCTCAGGCGGGGCTGGGGGTGTGGGGCGTCCCGACCAGTTTTGGGAGGACTAGGAAGTACGGGCGGGCCGACTGTCACTCCACCACACCCTGGACTCTGCCCCGGTAAACTTCCTGTTACTGGGAGGCAGATACCATCTCTGCGACCACCAGTTTGGAAAAAAGCCTAACGAATTTCTGGTTGGGAATAGTGTGGTAGGAGAGTTCCCAGGTCCGCTTGAACCTGCCGGAGAGCAGGCTGCAGGCGGGCACTAGACTCGGTTTATACCGGGGGGATACAAAGGTGAACAAGACCCGAGAAAGATCTACACAGTGCTACAAAGGCACCCAGAGAGACCGGTCGTCTGTGCCTAGCAGAAACCTGGTAGACTTCCTGGGCGAGGCGGTGCCGAGCAGGGTCTTGAAGGCACAGCTGATAGACGAGGGGTGCAGAAGACACACCCCAGCCCAGCACAGTGCGCACAGAGGGGGGAGACGTGCGGCCAGGGAGGCGGAGACTCGACAGAAACCACACACCCGGTGGGGTCGCCACTGCACGATCTAACAGCCTGGGCCAGAGCACACGGAACGGGGAGAAGTCCTGCACAGGAAGTGAAAGCTCAACAGAGATCACACACCCTGTGGTACGTGATCCACCAGCCCAGCAGAGTCCAACCTGACCAGAAAGGTGGCTCCCCGGAGAAGCCCAAGACCCGAGGCAACCACACACACAAGGCACTAGAGGCCAACTGAGCAGTCACGGAGGGAGCCATACCAAATTAGCAACCACAGCAACATCCTAGTTAGTCATTAGTCTCAAACCGGTGGTCTGTGCAACCCCCTGCCACAATGAATAAACACACAAAAAAAGATACCAGAAATACAAAAAATCAAGAAAGTACACCACCAAAAGTTAATAAATCTCAAACTATAGATCCTATAGAACAAGAAGCCCTTGAAATGACTGACAAGGAATTTCGAGTGATAATTCTAAGGAAACTGAATGAGATACAAGAAAACTCAGCCAGACATCATGATGAAATGAGGAAAAGTATACAGGATCTGAAAGAGGAAATGTACAAGCAAATCAATGTCCTGAAAAAAAATGTAGCAGAACTTGCTGAACTGAAGAAGTTATTCAGCGAAATAAAAAACACAACGCAGAGTTTAACCAGCAGGCTTGTCGAAGTTGAAGAGAGAACCTCTGAACTTGAAGATGGGCTGTTTGAAATAACACAAGCAGACAAAAAGAAAGAAAAAAGAATCAAGGACATGGAAGAAAATCTGAGAGAGATATCAGACAACCTCAAGCGCTCAAATATCCGAGTCATGGGTATTCCAGAAGGGGAGGAAAATGGAGATTCCATTGAAAACATATTCAACCAAATAGTGGCAGAAAACTTCCCAGGTATAGGAAAAATCACAGATCTTCAGATCCAGGAAGCTCAACGATCTCCAAACATATTCAACCCAAAAAGGCCTTCTCCAAGACATGTCATAGTCAAATTGGCAAAACTCAGAGACAAAGAGAGAATCTTAAAAGCTGCAAGAGAGAAGCGTCAAATCACCTATAACGGAGCCCCAATCAGGTTTACATCAGACTTTTCATCACAAACCCTAAAAGCTAGAAAGGAATGGGATGATATTTTCAAAATACTAAAAGACAAAGATTGCCAACCAAGAATACTCTACCCTGCAAGGCTATCCTTCCGAAATGAAGGGCAAATAGTATATTTCTCAGACAAACAAAAACTGCGGGAGTTCACTACCACACGACCACCCTTACAAGAAATCCTCAAGGGAGTACTGGGTTTGGTTCCTGAAAAATAACTACCACTGCCATAAAAACCCAAGAAAAATCTAAACCCGCTAGTATAATAAAAATGGCATTCATGAAGAGAAAACAAGCTAACAAAAACACTATCTACAACCTAAGGAACCACCAAACAAAGAAAGCAAACAGTAAATCAGAAAGCAAGGAACAAAAGAAACCTAAGACAACCAAACAACCAATAAAATGCTAGGAATAAATCAACACCTTTCAATAACAACTCTTAATGGAAAAGGCTTAAATTCCCCAATTAAAAGACACAGACTGGCTGACTGGATCAAAAAGCAAGACCCAACTATATGCTGCCTACAAGAGACCCACCTCACCCATAAAGATTCACACAGACTAAGAGTGAAAGGATGGAAAAAGATTTACCATGCAAACAGAAAAGAAAAGCGAGCTGGAGTGGCTATTCTTATATCTGACAAAATAGTCTTTAAACTAAAAACCATAAAAAGAGACAATGAGGGACACTACTTAATGATAAAAGGTCGGATCCATCAAGAAGACATAACAATCATAAATATGTATGCACCCAATGTTGGAGCAGCCAGATTTATAAAACAAACTCTATTAGACCTAAAGAAGGAAATAGACACTAATACCATAATAGCAGGGGACCTGAACACCCACTGTCAATATTAGACAGATCATCTAGGCAAAGAATCAGTAGAGAAACACAAGATCTAAACAAGACTCTAGACCAATTGGAATTGGCAGATATCTACAGAACATTCCACCCAACAACCTCACAATATTCATTTTTCTCAGCAGCACATGGATCATTCTCCAGGATAGATCACATATTAGGTCACAAATCAAGTCTCAATAAATTCAAAAAAATTGGAATTATCCCATGTATCTTCTCAGACCACAAGGGATTAAAACTAGAAATTAATACCAACAAAACTCTGGAAACTATACAAACACATGGAAATTAAACAGCATTCTACTTAATGACATATGGGTCCAAGAAGAAATCAAGCAGGAAATCAAAAAATTTATTGAAACTAATGAAAACAATGATACATCATACCAAAACCTGTGGGATACTGCAAAAGCAGTATTGAGGGGGAAATTTATTGCATTAAACGCTCACTTCAGAAGAATGGAAAGATGGCAAGTGAACAACCTAACACTTCGCCTTAAAGAACTAGAAAAACAAGAACAATCCAAACCTAAAGTTAGCAGACAGAAAGAAATCATTAAGATCAGAGCAGAACTGAATGAAATTGAAAACAAAAAAACAATTCAAAAGATCAACGAATCAAAAAGTTGGTTTTTTGAAAAGATAAATAAAATTGACAAACCATTAGCATGGCTAACAAAAAAAAGAGAGAAGACTCAAATAACAAAAATTAGAAATGAAAAAGGTGATATTACAACTGATTCATCTGAAATACAAGGAATCATTTGAGACTACTATAAACAACTATACGCCAACAAATTTGAAAATCTGGAGGAAATGGATAAATTTCTGGACACACACAAGCTCCCAAAACTGAACCGTGAAGACGTAGAAAATTTGAACAGACCAATAACAATAAAGGAGATTGAAGCTGTTATCAGAAGGCTCCCAACAAAGAAAAGCCCAGGACCAAATGGATTCACAGCAGAATTTTACCAAACATTCAAAGAGGAATTGACACCGATTCTTTAAAAACTATTCCAAAAGATTGAAATGGACGCAAATCCCCCAAACTCATTCTATGAAGCAAACATCATCCCGATACCAAAACCAGGTAAAGATATAACCAAAAAAGAAAACTACAGGCCGATATACTTGATGAATATAGATGCAAAAATCCTCACTAAAATACTAGCAAACAGAATACAGCAACACATACGTAAAATTATCCATCACGATCAAGTGGGATTCATCCCAGGGATTCAAGGTTGGTTCAACATACGCAAATCAATAAATGTGATACACCATATTAATAAACTCAAACACAAGGACCATATGATCATCTCTATAGATGCTGAAAAAGCATTTGATAAAGTTCAGCACTCATTCATGACAAAGACCCTCTATAAGTTAGGTATAGAGGGAAAGTATCTCAACATAATTAAAGCCATATATGCCAAACCCACTGCCAATATCATCCTGAATGGGGAAAAGCTGAAAGCTTTTCCTTTAAGAACAGGAACTAGACAAGGATGCCCACTCTCACCACTCCTATTCAACATAGTGTTGGAAGTACTAGCCAGAGCAATCAGAGAAGAGAAGGAAATAAAGGGCATCCAGATCGGAAAAGATGAAGTCAAACTGTCCCTGTTTGCACATGACATGATCCTATATATCGAACAGCCTAAAACCTCTACAAAAAAACTGTTGGAATTGATAAATGATTTCAGCACAGCAGCAGGATACAAAATCAACACACAAAAATCAGTAGCATTTCTTTTCTCCAATAGTGAACATGCAGAAGGAGAAATCAAGAAAGCCTGCCCATTTACAATAGCCACCAAAAAAATAAAATACTTAGGAATTGAGTTAACCAAGGAGGTGAAAAATCTCTATAATGAGAACTACAAACCACTGCTGAGAGAAATTAGAGAGGATACAAGAAGATGGAAAGATATCCCATGCTCTTGGATTGGAAGAATCAACACAATGAAAATGTCCATACTACCCAAAGTGATATACAAATTCAATGCAATCCCCATCAAAATTCCAAAGACATTTTTCTCAGAAATGGAAAAAACTATTCAGACATTTATATGGAACAATAAAAGACCACGAATAGCCAAAGCAATGCTCAGCAAAAAAAATAAAGCTGGAGGCATAACACTACCTGACTTTAAGCTATACTACAAAGCTATAATAACCAAAACAGTATGGTACTGGCATAAAAACAGACACACTGACCAATGGAATAGAATAGAGAATCCAGAAATCAACCCACACACTTACTGCCATCTGATCTTTGACAAAGGCACCAAGCCTATTCACTGGGGAAGGGACTGCCTCTTCAGCAAGTGGTGCTGGGATAACTGGATATCGATATGCAGGAGAATGAAACTAGATCCATACCTCTCACCGTATACTAAAATCAACTCAAAATGGATTAAGGATTTAAATATACACCCTGAGACAATAAAACTTCTTAAAGAAAACATAGGAGAAACACTTCAGGAAATAGGACTGGGCACAGACTTCATGAATACGACCCCAAAAGCACGGGCAACCAAATGAAAAATAAACAAATGGGATTATATCAAACTAAAAAGCTTCTGCACAGCAAAAGAAACAATTAAAAGAGTTAAAAGACAACCAACAGAGTGGGAGAAAATATTTGCAAAATATATATCTGACAAAGGATTAATATCCAGAATATATAAGGAACTCAAACAACTTTACAAGAAGAAAACAAGCAACCCAATTAAAAAATGGGCAAAGAGCTAAGTAGGCATTTCTCTAAGGAAGATATACAATTGGCCAACAGACATATGAAAAAATGCTCAACATCACTCAGCATCCGGAAAATGCAAATCAAAACCACATTGAGATACCATCTAACCCCAGTTAGGATGGCTAAAATCCAAAAGACTCTGAACGATAAATGCTGGCGAGGTTGCGGAGAAAAAGGAACTCTCATACATTGTTGGTGGGACTGCAAAATGGTGCAGCCTCTATGGAAAATGGTATGGAGGTTCCTCAAACAATTGCAGATAGATCTACCATACGACCCAGCTATCCCACTGTTGGGAATATACCCAGAGGAATGGAAATCATCAAGTCGAAGGTATACCTGTTCCCCAATGTTCATCGCAGCACTCTTTACAATAGCCAAGAGTTGGAACCAGCCCAAATGCCCATCATCAGATGAGTGGATACGGAAAATGTGGTACATCTACACAATGGAATACTACTCAGCTATAAAAACAAATGAAATACTGCCATTTGCAACAACATGGATGGACCTTGAGAGAATTATATTAAGTGAAACAAGTCAGGCACAGAAAGAGAAATACCACATGTTCTCACTTATTGGTGGGAGCTAAAAATTAATATATACATTCACACACACACACACACACACACACACACACACTCTCACACACACACACACACACACACACACACAAAAAAAACGGGGGGGGAGAAGATATAACAACCACAATTATTTGAAGTTGATATGACAAGCAAACAGAAAGGACATTGTTGGGGGGGAGGGGGGGAGGGAGAAGGGAGGGAGGTCTTGGTGATGGGGAGTAACAATCAGCTACAATGTATATCGACAAAATAAAATTAAAAAAAAAAAAACTCAAAATTCACATTAAGTTATAAAGAGTTAGCAGGTAAACTTTTTCTATCCAACAAACATGTAATAGATTTCTAGGAGTGGATATTATTGGATCAGCAGTAGATAGACAAGAGAGATATTCTGGGCATCCGTGTCCTTCTAGTGGAATTATGAAGTTTATTTATAAACGAATTCCCTTATTTATCTTTTTCTTTGTTCAACAACTGAATGCTTACTGTGTAGTCTCTGAGTGCCTATTATTCAGCAATTGAATGTCACTGTGTAGGGTCTAGTGATACAATGATGAATAAAAAAAAAGGACTTTCACCAGGAACCTAAAACTAATGGGTAGAGGTAGACAATAATAAGTGAAAACAAAAAAATGCAATAAATTCATAGTGTGATGTGTTACAATTAAGTAAACAGAGCTATAAGAGAATTAGAAAGCTGCAGTTTGTTAATTCAAGATAGGGAGGTCAAGGAAGTTGATATCTGAGAATATGATATTTGAGCTGAAAGAAGAAGTTCGCTACTCCAATGGCTTTCCGTATGATCTTTTCCTTTTGACTTGTATATTGTACCCAATAAATTTGTCCTCTTCACTCATTTATTTAAATATCTAAGTAGTACTGCAAACAGAATACAATACTAATTTGAGCCACATAAGGGAAGATGAAAAATTAACCAAATGCTACTTTGTTCTGTTTTAACTTATTGACATTTTGAAACATATGAGCTATGAATTTTTTGTCTTATTTTCTCAATGCCTGGTATTGTCAATACTTCGTCTCCTTTTTAGAAACAGACAACAAACAAACAAACAAAATCAAACAACAGAATCAAACAAAATGAGGTTTTCTTTCGTTTCTTTGTTAGTTTGGGTAGGACACAAGCCTGCAGTTTTGTTCAGGAAAGGTGCCCTGTGCCCTAAACAAAACATACTGCCAATTTCCTTTCCATTTATGTCTTGTTTTCAGATGTTTCTTCTGTGCATTAATATATTATTTCTTCAAATCATTGATACCCTTTTGTAGATAAAAGCAGGTGTTCTCATGTATGATGTCTCTCAGAATCTTCTAAGGACCTTGTTTCAATAGGGCATTTTCAGAATCCACTCCGTAGAGATTGTGATTTAGCAGATTTCAATTGCAGCCCAAGAAGATGCAATGTCAACCACCACCAAAGGTGATTCCAATATAGGTGTCCTCAGAAAATACATTGATAAAAATGGGTTATACCATTTTCACATAAATATATGTCATAATGATTCTCTTGCTGTTTTGGTGTAGCAGACACCAACAGTTTAAAGGACTTCTGTAGAAAGTTAAGCTACTCTGAACCTTATGTTTTTATTTTATTACTACAACTCTTAAGGCCATGCCTCAACTCCAAGTACTTAAAAGAAGTATGAATCTAAAAGTATATGGAGTGTATTTTCTACATGAGCACCTGAAATCCTCCTAGCTTAACATACACACTCTAGGTCTTGATATGTCTGCGGGTTAGACAATATCAGATTACTAACTTGTTTCTCTTTTTTAGGCTTTGCCTTTTCAAATATGCCTTATAGATTTCTATTCCTTCATGAGACTTTTCTGTCTACTGTGGCCTAAAATAATCTTTCATGCAATACCTATAATTCTAGAAGTCAAAAAATTTATAGCACATTTGAATTGGATAGAGCTTTAAAGATCACTACTTTAACCCAAACATTTTGAAAAACCGTTATGAAGGAAATTAAATAAATTTCAGAATATAAACCATTTAGTTAGTGATCCATCTAGGTTACCTTCTACTTCATGATATGGTTATCTCTTGAGCAAGTCATATTTACTAACAATAGCTCATATTTAATAATAAACAAGGTATTTCATGTTTTTGAATTTTTTTCTTTTCATGACATATCTTAAGTCAGTTTGGAAGCTGCTTCAGATCCAATCATAGTCAGAACTTCCTTTGTATTCCCCTCAGAAGTGACTGGAATATAGTGGTTACTCCAAATGGTATACAGGACCACTTTTTCTTTTCACTAATTTTTCTTGATAGAGTGAGTGTAAACCCATGTGCATAAAATAAGAAAACCAATTATTTGGAAAGAGGAGAGCAAAAAAGTGAGGGCAAAAGAGTGACAGAGCGAGAGAGTAAGAGAAATGGAGAAATGGGCACAAGGAAAAGAAACCAGACCAAGCTAAACAGGTTGCCTTGGTAACACTAGGTTAAGGACCTTTCTTTTAAAGAGCCCTATGTTTCTCTGATATTCAGGATATAGAGCACCATCTAGTGGTTTTATTTCAAATTTAAATAATCCACACTTTCAAGCTCAATTTCCAATCAAACAAAATGAGGTTTTCTTTTCTTTGTTAGTTTTTGGTAGGACACAAGCCTGCAGTTTTGAAATATATATGTAGAGATTCAGTCAAAGAGTCAGGGTAAGATTCTGAGAGAAAACCAAAAAAAGGAGAGTGTCTGTTTTCTCTTTATATGAGATTATATTGCCAGTTTCTTCTATTTAGTCTGAAAATTAAAAATAGAAGTATTAGCAGGGATGATACATTGAGTTCTGTAGGTTGTTACACTCTACAACAACTACCTTGATGATGTATATGTGCTAGTAAATGTAAAATCCAGCCTACATTCCACATGCAGGTCCATGCACTTTAGCACTGAGCCTTGTCTGTGGGCTATGTCTAATTTAGGTAAAGATTCCTTATGGACCAACGATAGCACTGAGTGCTAGGGCCCCGGTTACTGAGTATGCCATCAAAAGCTCACCCATGTAAAAGATCTCCAAACTGAGGTCAAGTTTTCTAAAGAATCCAAGCACACTCAGCTCATGGGGGTCACAATCCCAGTGACTGAGGTCAGAATTTCCTTGGAGGCTATACCTGTCCATTTCACACTTCCTTCTTAGACAGGATGCAAAAGGTCCAGGTCCTGTAAGACCGTAAGGGAAGCCATCTTCATTAATAAACTCAGCACAGGATATTTAAATGTTAACTACTGAAAGAAAAATTTCCAGATGTCTAATAATAATATCCTTCAGGGTTTAAAAAAACTATTTGTCACAAAGCACTAATCATATGAGATTTGTATAAAACATTTGAAGAATATGTGCATCATATTTTAAATTACAAGTTTATGTATAAAATATGTCAAATTATGAGTGTATGGCACACACAAATTTTCACTTATGTAAAATACCTATTTTTATTAATTTATACTGATTAATTTACATTACAGTAAGAAAGAAAGAGAGAGAAGGGGAGGAGGGAAGGAAGGAAGGAAGGAGAGAGAAAGATCCTTTATTTTATAGAAATCTGAACGCGTTTGCAAGTGAAACAAAAGTTCAACTCTGTAAATACTACCTTTTTCTTCATTTCAATAACACTTAGCCTCCTTTGGGCATTTGTTACACAACCATACATATAAATAGAAAATTATACTCAAAGTATAATAGTATTTCAAAGATATGGTCACAATAAAAACTTGGCCAAGATTATTCATTTTACATGTTGAATTTAAGCTTATTAATACCTGGTTTTTGAAGCCCACATATATTATGTATATTCTACTAGAGTAAAATTTTCTTAAAGTCTTGAGGTGAAGATTTTCAGATTTCATATTTTGGATTCTTATATTTCAAAACACTTTCTTTTTTTCAAATCTGTGCCATATGTTATGTAATCACGGACCAAAGCCAGAGAAATACTAACAGGAGCTGGAAGAAAAGAGGTTTGCCAAGCTCATTAACAAAAACATCAAGATTTCAAATAAGCCAATGAGCTTTTGGAAACTTTTTATGCTATTTCCTTTCCTTCAAGTGTCCATTTCACCTTCCTGGTTCAAAATAATTCTCACTAATCTCACATGACTTAGCATCACTCGCAAAAAAGAAAAAATGTCTTACAGCTTCCATATTTTTTTCCATGTTCCCATTAGCAACTGGATATCTGGGTATCTCTCAATGATCCTCAATCTTAGCTGCACATTGGAATTTCCTGGGGGACTTTGAAAAGTATCAGAGGTGTTTGTTTAGTGGCCAGGATGAATTTTGAATATTATTAGTTTTAAAATTACTCCAAAGTGCTCTGGATTATCCCTTCCACAATGCACTGAAATCCTGTATTTATGTGTATATGTCTCCATCTGATTGTGAGCTCTTTCAGGGAAGAAGTGTTATCTTACTTGGTGTTTTTACCCATAGCTCTTAGGTAAGTGTTTGGTATATATTAGATACTCAATAAATATGAACAGTATTGAATTATACTAACAATCTTTACAGAACCTTAGTTTTATGTAGGAGCTAAATAATCTGGAATCATGAATCCTGGTATTGAGGTAGTTTAGCACAAGGTGTTAGAGAAGTGTGGAGGGAGCTATAAGCTCGGGAATCCTGAAAGTGATACTAGTGAGCTAAGATAAAAGCTAAAAATATTGGTGAGAACTGAAGTAAAGGCAGGAATTTGAGAGTAATTTGTTACTCTTGTAAATACCAAATGCAGAGGTAGCAAAAAAGGGATTGGTATTACTGCCCCTTTGCCCCACTTAATGCTAATTTGTGATAAGGGATGGCTGGCATCTGATAATACACCTGTCTTCTAAGTTCTTTTACCCTAAAGTTCTAAGGAACAAAGAAGCAAATTAAATGAATGAGAACTATGGGTCCAAGAATCATCTCCTCCTGCCTGTCTCCAGCATGTGGAGCACAAAACTCAAGGAATGAAATGTTTAGAATGAGACATTTTTAATGACTCTTTATTATAAGGAACATGAAAATGAAATGTGAAGCTGCCTCATGTTACTAAGATGCCTGGTCTCTTGACATTTACATAGACATAGCTAAGTAATGCTGCTGTTGAAGCTCAGTACAATCAAGTTAAAATTTTTTATATTTCTTTTTATGTGAGAGTTTTCTAAACTATATTAAACATGTTTTTTTCTTAGTATATATTTTTATCAAAAGAGTATTATTACTAACTGTTCTAACATAGTTTTAACTTATGGGTGCCAACTATATTTACCCTAAAGACTAACATCAAGAACTGTATTCAAAGCAGTTACAAGAAGATTAATAAGCATACCTGAAAGATTGTTCAGTGACTATCTCCTGAAACCACTAACTGAAAAATATACTAAAAAGAAAAAATAAGTATTTGTACTAATTTCCTACAGTAATAAAGCTGAAAGTGCACTGGCTCCAAGATACAGAGTCTTAGAAAATTAGCCCTGACGTTGAAACATAGAGAAGAAAATGGTATCCTCAGAGCAAATCATTTTAAAATTATGGCCATCTATCCTTTCATTTACTCAAAATATGGAATTGGAGCTTATGAATAAAGATCAAGTGAAGTAAAAGAAGTAAAAGCCCTCAAATTTATAAAATGCCATGAAATTTACACTGAAATTCAGAAGATGATTGAAGATGAAGATGTTTCTTAAGACTGTAGTTGATTTACTGAACCTGGTTTTTCAGAGAATTCAAATGATAAATGAAGATTGTATGTAGTAATCAGATCATTTCATTTTTAAAATTTTATTTATTTTTTATTGAAACATAATTAATTATATACATTTGTGGGGTACAGAGTTGAGTATCAATACCTATGTATAATATGTGATGATCAAATCAGGATAATTATCATGTTCATCGTAATAAAACGTGATCATTCTTTGTGTTAATTAACCAATTTTTTGGACTTCCCAGACTCTGAACTGTAAGCAATACATATAATTTTCTTTATAAATCACACAGTTTCCAATATTTATGGTATAAGCAACAGAAACGAACTAATACACTCTACGCCTCCCCCTTTACCACCTCTAGTTACCATAGTTCTGTTCTCTCTTTCTGAAAGTTCAACACATTCTTGTGATTCTTTCTTTCTTTCTTCCTTTGTTTTTTTTTCTTTTGTTATTATTTTCTTTTTTATTTATTTATGTATTTGTTAGCTCCCACTTATGAGTAAGGACATGTGGTATTTCTGTTTCTGTGCCTGGCTTATTTGACTTATAATTTTCTCCAAGCTCATCCATGTTGCTAAGAAATGGCAGAATTGCATTCTTTTCTATGGCTGGGTAGTTTTCTTTTGCGCATATATACTACTTTTTCCTTTTCCAGTTATCCATCGATGGACATTTAGGTTGGTTCCAACTCTTGGCTACTGTAAATAGAGCTGTAGTAAACATGGAAGTGCAGGTATCCCTTTGACATGATGATTTCCATTCCTTTAGGTAGATATCCAGCAGCAGGATTGCTGGATCATATGGCAGTTCTATATGTTAGTTGTCTGAAGAAACTCCATATTGTTTCCATAATGGCTGTACTAATTTACAGTTCCAACAGCATAGAAGGGTATCTCTTTCTCTGCATCCTCCCCAGCATTTGTTATTCTCTGTCTTTTTAATAATAGCCAGTCTAACTGGGGTGAGGTGATGTTGCAATGTGCTTTTGATTTGCTTATCCCTGACAATTAGTGATTTTGAGTTTTTTTTCACATACCTACTGTCCATTTGTATATCTTCCTTTGGGAAATGTCTATGCAGCTCCTTTGCCCATTTATTAATCAGATTACTTGTTTTTAATTGTTTAGTTGTTTGAGTTCCTTGTATATTCTGGATATTAATCACTTGTCAGATGCATAGTTTGCAAATATTTTCTCCCATTCTGTGGGTTGTCTTTTTATTCTGATGATTATTTCTTTTGCTATGCAGATACTTCTTAGTTTGATATAATCTCATTTGCTTATTTTTTTCTTTTGTTGCCTGTGCTTTTGAGGTCTTATCCATAAGTCTTTGCTCAGTCCTACATCCTGAAGTGTTTCCCCTATGCTTTCTTCTAGGAGTTTTATAGTTTCAGGTTTTATATTTAAGTCTTTATCCATATTGAGTTGATTTTCATATATGGCAAGAGGTATGGGTCTAGTTTCGCTCTACTACATGTGGATATCCAGTGTTCCCAGAACTATTTATTGGAGAGAATGTCTTTTCCCCATTGTATGTTCTTGGGGCCTTGATGAAAGATCAGTGGCTATAAGTAGATGGATTGATTTCTGGGTACTTTATTCTGTTCCATTGGTCTATGTGTCTCTTTTTATGCTAGTACCATGCTGTTTTGGTTACTATAGCTTTATCGTGTAATTTGAAGTCAGGTAGTGTAACACCTCTGGCTTTACTTTTTTGCTCATGATAACTTTGGCTATTCGGGGTCTTTTGTTGTTCCATATAAAAATTAGGATTTTTTTTTTCTGTTTCTGTGAAGAGTGTCATTGGTATTTTGATGGGGACCAAACTGAATCTGTAGATCACTTTAGGTAGTATGGACATTTTCACAATGTTAATTCTTTCAGTCCATGAGTATGGAATGTCTTTCCATTTTTTTCTGTCATTTTCTTTCAGCAGTGATTTGTAGTTCTCATTGTAGAGATATTTTACTAACTGGTTAAATTTATTCCTAAGAATTTTATTTTTTTGATACCTAGTAAATGGAATTGTTTTCTTGATTTCTTTTTCTGCTAGTTCATTGTTGGAGTATTAAAATGCTACTGATTTTTGTGTATTGGTTTTGTATCCTGCAACTTCACTGAAATTGTTTATCAGTTCTAAGCATTTTTTGGTAGCAAACTTAGTTTTTTCTATATATAAGATCATGTCATCTTCAAATAGGGACAATTTGATTTTGTCTTTTTCAATTTGGATGCCCTTTATTTCTTTCTGTTGCCTGATTGCTTGGGCTGGTACTTCCAATACTATGTTAAATAGGAGTAATGAGAGTGGGCATCCTTGTCTTGTTCATGTTCTCAAAGGAAAAGCTTTCACCTTATCACCATTCGGGATGATAGTTGCTGAGGGTTTGTAGTATACGTCTTTTACTGTGTTGAAATACTTTCCTTCTACCTCTAATTTGTTTAGAGTGTTTATTATGAAGGAATGCTGAATTCTGCCAAATACTTTTTTGAGTCTATTGAAATGATCAAATGGTTTTTGTTCTTGATTTTATTGATGTGGTGTATCACATTTATTGACTTCTGTACGTTGAAGCAAACTTGCATCCTTGGGATGAATTCCACTTGATCATAATATATAAACTTTTTGATGTGCTGTTATATTCTATTTGCTAATTTTTAAATGGGTTTCGTATGTATGTTCTTCAATGATATTGACCTGTAGTTTTCTTTTTTGATTGTATATTTGTCTGATTTTGTTATCAGAGCAATGCTGGCCTCATTGAATACATTTGGTAAAATGGTCTCTGTTTCAATTTCTTGGAATAGTTTGAAAATAATTGTCAATAATTCTTCCTAAAGGTTTGGAAGAATTCATTAGTAAAGCCATCCAGTGCTGGGCCTTTTTCTGCTGGAAGACTGCTGATTACTGCTTCAGTGTCAGTGCTCATTATTGGTATGTTCAAGTTTTCTATTTCTTCTTGGTTCACTTATGGTAGTTTGTATGGGTACAGAAATTTATCCATTTTCTCCAGGTTTCCATATCTGTTGGTACATAGTTGTTCATAATAGTCTCTAATGCTTATTTGTATTTCTGTGGTATCAGTTGCAATGTCTCCTTTTTCATTTCTGATTTTTATTTGGATCTTCTTTCTTCTTTTTGTAATTAATATAGCTAATCATTTATCTATTTTCTTTATGTTCTCAAAAACCAACTTTTGTTTCATTGATCTTTTGTGTCATTTCTTCAGTCATGATTTCATTTAGTTCTGCTCTGATCTGAATTATTTATTTCTGCCTACTAATTATGGATTGAGATTGTTCTTGTTTTTCTACTTTTTGAGGCATAACATTAGATTGTTTGTTTGAAGTCTTTCTATTGCTTTGACATAAGCATTTATTGTAATAAACTTCCCTCTGTCTATGGCTGTAGCAGTGTACCATAAGTTTTGGTATATGCATCTTTTTTTTTTTAATTTAGGGTCAGAAACATTTTTGAGTTCTTGTTTAATTTCTTCTTTGACCCATAGGTCATTCAGGAGCATGTGTTTAATTTGCACGTGTTCATATAGTTTCTAAAGTTTCGCTTGTTGTTGATTTCTAGTTTTAATTCATTGTGGTCTGAAAAGATACTTGAAATGATTTTAAATCTTTTAAAATTTGTTAAATCTTAATTTGTGACCTAACATGTGGTCTGTGCAGGAGAATGTTCAATGTGCTGATGAAAAGAATGTATATTCTGTAGTTATTGGATAAACTGTTCTGTAGATGTCTGCCAAGTCCAATTGGTTTAAATTGTCAAATCACCTATAAGGGAGCCCCAATAAGGTTAACATCAGACTTTTCATCACAAACCCTAAAAGCTAGAAAGGAATGGGATGATATTTTCAAAATACTAAAAGACAAAGATTGCCAGCCAAGAATACTCTACCCTGCAAGGCTATCCTTCCGAAATGAGGGGCAAATAGTATATTTCTCAGACAAACAAAAACTGTGGGAGTTCACTACCACATGACCACCCTTACAAGAAATCCTCAAGGGAGTACTGGGTTTGGTTCCTGAAAAATAACTATCACTGCCATAAAAACCCAAGAAAAATCTAAACCCGCTAGTACAATAAAAATGGCATTCATGAAGAGAAAACAAGCTAACAAAAACACTATCTACAACCTAAGGAACCAACAAACAAAGAAACCAAACAGTAAATCAGAAAGCAAGGAACAAAAGACACCTAAGACAACCAAACAACCAATAAAATGCTAGGAATAAATCAACACCTTTCAATAACAACTCTTAATGGAAAAGGCTTAAATTCCCCAATTAAAAGACACAGACTGGCTGACTGGATCAAAAAGCAGGACCCAACTATATGCTGCCTACAAGAGACCCACCTCACCCATAAAGATTCACACAGACTAAGAGTGAAAGGATGGAAAAAGATTTACCATGCAAACAGAAAAGAAAAACGAGCTGGAGTAGCTATTCTTATATCTGACAAAATAGACTTTAAACTAAAAACCATGAAAAGAGACATTGAGGGACACTACTTAATGATAAAAGGACTGATCCATCAAGAAGACGTAACAATCATAAATATGTACGCACCCAATGTTGGAGCAGCCAGATTTATAAAACAAACTCTATTAGACCTAAAGAAGGAAATAGACACTAATACCATAATAGCAGGGGACCTGAACACCCCACTGTCAATATTAGACAGATCATCTAGGCAAAGAATCAGTAGAGAAACACAAGATCTAAACAAGACTCTAGACCAATTGGAATTGGCAGATATCTACAGAACATTCCACCCAACAACCTCAGAATATTCATTCTTCTCATCAGCACATGGATCATTCTCCAGGATAGATCACATATTAGGTCACAAATCAAGTCTCAATAAATTCAAAAAAATTGGAATTATCCCATGTATCTTCTCAGACCACAAGGGATTAAAACTAGAAATTAATACCAACAAAACTCTGGAAACTATACAAACACATGGAAATTAAACAGCATTCTACTTAATGACATATGGGTCCAAGAAGAAATCAAGCAGGAAATCAAAAAAATTATTGAAACTAATGAAAACAATGATACATCATATCAAAACCTGTGGGATACTGCAAAAGCAGTATTGAGGGGAAAATTTATTGCATTAAATGCTCACTTCAGAAGAATAGAAAGATGGCAAGTGAACAACCTAACACTTCACCTTAAAGAACTAGAAAAACAAGAACAATCCAAACCTAAATTTAGCAGATGGAAAGAAATCATTAAGATCAGAGCAGAACTGAATGAAATTAAATTGTAGTTTAAATTCTGTGTTTCTCTGTTGATTTTGTTGCCTAGATGATCTGTCCTATGTTGAGAGAGTGGTATATGTGGTCCCCAACTATCATCGTATTGTGGTCTATCTCTCTTTAGGTCCAGTAGTTTTTGCTTTATATATATGGGTGCTCCAATGTTGGGTATGTATATATTTATGATTGTTACATCTCTTTCTGGTTAGATCCCTTCATCATTATATAGTGACCTTCTTTGTCTCTTTTTATACTTTTTGGTTTAAAGTCTATTTTATCTGATATAAAAATAACTATTCCTGCTCATTTTTGGTTTCCATTTCCATGATATATTTTTTCCACCTCTTCACTATTAGTTTGTGTGAGTCTTTACAGGTGAGATGAATTTCTCATAGGCAACATATAGTTGGGAATAGTTTTTTAATCCATTCAGCCAGTCTATATTTTTTGAGTGGGGAATTCAATCCATTTACATTTAGGATTGTTATTGAAAGATATTGTCTTACTCCTGACATTTTATTGATTTTTGACAGTTTTTTAATTGAAACATAATTGATTTTATATATGCATGAGGTATAGATTTGAACATCAATGCATGTGTACAACATGTGGTGATCAAATAAGGATAAGTAGTATACTTGTATTTACAAAATGTATTCAATCTTTATGATCCTTAACTAATTTTTTGCTACCCCCTCCCAGTTTCCCATCTTATTGATTTTTGTATGATTGTTTTAAATATCCTTTGATCCTTTCTTTTCCTTTTATTGTTTGTCTTTGGTCTTTGTTGGGGCTTTTTTAGTGATAAAATATAGTTTCCTTCTCTTCACCATTTGCATATCTGCCCTACCAGTGGGTTTTGTTTTTTTCTTGTGTATTCATGGTGTTCATCATTTTTTTTTTTTAATTTTAGATGGAGGGCTCCCTGGAGGATTTCTTGTAGGCCAAATAGTGTGGTAGTAAACTCCCACAGATTTTGTTTGTCTGGGAAATACACTATTCCTCCGTCATTTTTTAAGGATATCCTTGCTTAGTATAATATTCTTGGCTGGCAGTTTTTTTCTTTTCTTTTAGTACTTGGAATATATCATCCCATACTCTCCTGGCCTGTAATTTTGCTGAAAAATCTGCTGTTAGTCGATGGGGACTCCCTTGCAAGTGATTTGATACTTTTCTCTGGCTGTTTTTATGATTCTCTCTTTGTCTTTGACTTTTGACAGTTTGACTTACAATGTGTCTCAGAGAGGACCTTTTGGATTGAATCTGATTGGGGATATTTGAGCCTGATGGATATGAAAGTCCATATCTCTCCCAATACCTGGGAAGTTTTCTGCTACTATTTCATTGAATGGGTTTTCAATGCCTTTTCCTTTCTCCTCTTCTTCCAGAACAATCATATTTCAAATGTTTTCATGCTTAAGCCCATCTGAGAGCTCTCATAAATTTTCAGAAATTCTTTCCTCTGCTTGCTCTTGCTTGCTGCTTAAGCTCTCAGTTGTATTTTTTTTTTTTTTAATTTCATGGAATGAATCCTTCAGTCCAAAGGGGTTCTGCTGCATTCTTTTTAAAGACTTCTTTGTCTTTATAAAGTTCCTACTTTAGATCATGGATTTTTTATTTTTCTTAATTGTATTGTGTCATCTTTCTGGGCTTTCTTGTATCTCATTGAGTTTCCTTAAGATTATTTCTTGAAATTTCTTTTCAGTCATTTTATGTTTCCTATTGTTTGTGGTCTGGTACAGGAGAATTATTATATATCTTTGGGAGTGTCATATATTCTATGACATATTCTATACAGTGTTCATTATCTTTTTTTTTTTGAATTGTGGGGTCTTTTAGTTTGTTTGTTTACATGCCCCTACATTGATGTCTGGGCATCTGGTTGATCAGTTGCTTCTTCTAATACTCAGGAGTGGCTTTTGAGGAGAGAGACTCCCTAGATGTGTTTTATATTGACCACTGAGTAGGATGTTTTAGTTTTGATTCTGGATAGACACAGTAGTGTAGTCTCTGTGAGGTTACTTCAACCTTATTCGACATCAGAGTTGTCTGTACCACTTGTAGAAGCAGGGAACATGGGGTTGGGTCATCATATGGATTGATGGATTATGAAGGGAGAAGAAAAGAAGATTAATTAGGGATAATGCTGTAAATGTTGACCTCAGCAACTAAATAGATGGATTTGCCTACTCATTTGTGAAGATCAGGCAGAGCAGGGTGTAGGGACTGGGAGTTCTTCTGTCTGTATCCAGTTAATCATTTCAATTATTCAAAGTACACAAAATACCTTCCTATCTACCTTTTAATCTCATTTAGAAGCCTACACAAATTTTACCAGAAAAATACACAAGAAACAAGTCACAATTCTCAAGGGCTAAACCAAGAAGCATATTCAAATGCTTCTGAAACAGGAAAATTCCATGAAAGGCAATGCTTTTGTAAGAAGTATGGCAAAGCTAAAAGGGCAGAAAAATCATCTTATTCCCCCATCAACATGCCTGACACATGTTAGAGACTCAATAGCGCTTGTTGAACTTAACTAAGCACAATAGTTACTTGCACTAGAAAGGTTTAACCATGATTGTAATCATCAAAACTAATATTTAATAAAAAATTAAGGTTATAAGTAACTGCTTTTCAAAATATATAATAGAAACCTTGGGTTTTGCGTACACATACAGAAGTCTTATCAGGACAAGACTTGTTATATTGGCTGCTCCCCATGCCCCGCTGCACAGCACAAACTGAATTTCCACAAGGTGTTTATATGCACAAAGTTTTCCGAGGCTGAAAATGAAGGTTTGTAAAGCACTCCTCTAATTGATGGTCATTTTTTTTTTTAATGTTTATTTCTCCAGGTTTGCTCTGTGATTCTCCTTATATTTTCATAATTTAAGGCGAGGAAGAAAAATTTACACTGTTACTCAACAGTCATTGTAGTTATTTATTGAATCTACAATCTTTTAACATTCTTGTGTGTTTTAGTGGCTTTACCAGTTCATCATTAAAAATCAGCCAAGCAAAATAAAAGAAAATGTATATGGGTATATGAGAAAAAGAGGGAACCAGAAATGGTATGGGAGTGCCTTTGCTCTTTTCTTGGGCACATTTAGGGCATGAGTAACTTTTCGCCAAAGAAAGATATACCATGGAGTTTCTGAGACCCAATTACGTCTTAATACTACAACACACGGACTAAAGACTTATTGGGTATTTATTCCAGCCTACAAGTATATACCCCTGCCCTTTCTCATCCCTAGTGAGAACAAACATATTCTCCCTCCTCCCTTGGCAATATGAATTTATATCTGGAAGAAGAGTGAACAATACATTATCCTACAGGGGAATGTGTGTCCTTAATTCATTGTTTCTAATATATGTGGAAGGTGTTTTGAAAGGAAGATATGTGAATATATATTTTAAAAACCCATTATATACCTGTGCTAATCCTTTAAAAGCAAAGCCGACAGTGAGATATCCATTTATAATTTATTTTCTGAGTGAAATAATATGAATTTTATCTAAGAATCACCAATAATATTTTGCTATTACCCATGTGATCAGTAAATGTTGTCCCCATAGTTTCTTAAATGAAAAGTTCATTAATTTCACTGCTTTCACCATCTGCCCTCCCAAGTAGAAAAATTCTACTTAGCAAAACCAGATTCTTAGATAAAGACATAATGTGAAAATCACTGTACCAGAAGCTGTATCAAATATTATGACCCAGTTATATCCAGGTAAACGGTCTTAATATTACATTACAATTTTATATTTCTTGGACTTAAGTTGCTGATTTACCTTTGAACATAAATCTTAAAGTACCTTTGAACATAAATCTTAAAGAGTAATGTAAAAAAAGAACTATAAGAAAATAAAAATCAAACTATAGCATTTATTTCCTATAAAGAAGATACATTAATTTTATTGTGACATAAGAAATGCATTTAATCTAGAAAAGAAAAGACAATGTCCAATTACATAAAAGTATATGAGTAATTATTATTATTATATAAAACACAGTGTGTGTTGTATACTACCACAGTGACACCAATATACATTTTCTGTTCATTTCAGGAAGCATTCTTAACTATCACATTTTCACTCTATCACAAATTTCATGTTATTCAATTAAATTTATTGAGTATTTACTATGTGTCGAGATTAAGAACAAATGGGTGAATTTTTAAAAAGCCTACGTAATTAAAGAACTATAACATTATATATATAATATAATAAATATAATAGCCCATATAATTAAAGCCTCTATAATTAAATAATTTATTACTTATACTGTTTTCCCAAGGTTCAATTAAGACATTGAGCTGGCATTCATTAGATAGCATGCCTTGTTGGATATGCATCATGTCAGCCAATTCTCAGATGCATGGGTTCACAGAGAAATCATCTCTGTCAATCAAGGATTTAGTAATCCCAATTTTGGTATTATTAATGAGAATTCTTATTCCTCCATGGAAAGCATAAAAGTATAACCATCTTAAATAAAATTCTTATTAAATTTTAAATTTTGATGAAGGCATGCAAGTGCTTTTTTATATTTGCTACATAAAAAAAATTGAAAATCCCTGATGCATTGTGTAACAAAAAACTCAAGGAACATGCCATGCTCTTTCCAAAGATTTCCTAACCCAAATTTACCATCCTCAGAGTGATAACATTAGGTATTGGATGTAACTAAATTGATTTACTACCCATAGAGAACACGGATCGTTTAATAGAGGACAGTGCAGCATACAAGTTGGTTGTTAATAAAATTCCTCAGCTTCTGTTACTAATATTGTGGGAAAAATCACTAAAATTTCAAAACATATATTAATAATTTAATATATTATTTGTTTTACCCTGTAAATGACCCACATTTTAAAGTATTTATATTTGCTTCATTTTAGCTTCTTTTATCCGTAACAAGTTAAACAAAAAGTTTTCCTTTTGGGATTGGGAAAGCAATAATGACTACGAAATCATCCTCTCTTGATCCAGTTTTAGATCATGCCATGAGCAGCTTTCTCATCACTGGCAAACCTCAGCACCATCTTTGACTTCTCTTTCATCAACTATATACTTGTCTGCGAAGACATTTTATTCCCTTTGTCGTGATCCCGACAAACTCTTTGTTTCGTCCATGTTTCCTTTACTGATTTTTTCAACACCTTTATCTCTAAACATTAACCTGTCTTGGAAATTAGTTGTTGGATATCTTATCTGTCTACATGCACTACCTAGGTGATACATCTGGTTCTTTGGCTTTAAATATTATCTGTTTCTGATGACCCCCAATATAAATCTCTAATTCTGACTACCCTCTTAACTCCAGCTCCATATACTCATCAGCCTGCTTTATATGCCCGGTAATATTACCAACAGACATTTCAAATTTACCATGTCCAAAATGAGACAGTTTATCCCACACTCCCCTCTCTCACCTCAAATACTTGTTTTACTACCCTTTTCACCTCAGTAAATGGCAATACCAATCTTCTAGATATTCAGAATAAGAGATTTGGAGTCATTCCGTTGTTGTTTTTTTCTCTCTCACATTCACATCTAATTTAACAACAGATATTATAAAAATATATTTAGAATTTGACCATTCCCCACTATTTCTTGTAACCACCCTAGTCTAAGACACCTTTACTTTTATCTTGGACTACTTAAAAAGTCCTGTATATAATCTCCCTATTTCCATCCTTGCTTTTCTACAGCCTACTTTCTACATAGAAATCAGAATAATATTTTATAAAATATATTAGAGAGTGTCATTCTGCTTCAGGCCTGACAATAGCTTTCCACTTCACCCAGAGTAAATCCTAAATCCTCAAATCAGTCTACAAGACTTTTCATGACCCAGTTCTTTGCCACTTCTCTGATCTCATCTCCTTCGAGCTGTCCTCCCTCATCCTACTCCCTGTGGTCCCTCAAGTATGTGTTCAAGCCCCTACCTCACAGCCTTCACATTTATTGTTTTGACTGCCTGAAATGTGCTTTCTCTAATAGCTGTATGGATTACCCCCTCACTTCTTTTGGGTCTCTATTTAAATGTCAAATTATCAAAGAGCCATTCCCTGACCACACTATATAACATGACACCCCACTCTTCTGCTTTATTTATTTGTTTATTTTTTGCATAACATTCATTATTACCTGACAAATATTCATTGGCTATTTGCTTATTGTCTTTCCTTCCCAACCAGAATGCAGGTTCTGTGAAAGTTTGGGCTTTCTTATTTACAGTTTGTTACTGCAACATCCTCTTCTAGAATAGTGCCTACAATGTAGTAAGTGTTCAATAAATATATTCTAAACAAATGAAAAAATATCCTAATAGTAAAAATAGAGGCAACTCCTTAATTTAATCCAAAATTTATATAATTAACAATTAATTATAAATTCATAATTATATAACATAGCTTTATACATAAAATTTATTAATTCATGCATTATAAATTCTTGCAAGATATAGACAAGAATTATATATATGAGGAGCCTCATATATATGTTTATGGAAAGATTCATACTATCTTTTAATTCCATTTTTCCATGAACTTTTTAAAGTTCCCTTGTATATGTATGTGTATGCATAGGGAAAATTCAGCTCACATCATGATATAAAGGTAACTGTGGCCCAGTCATCGCCAAGCTCTCAGTCAGCAGGTCTCAAACATCAGTAGTTATTGAATCCC